>NC_057711.1:5394171-5407402 GCF_004010195.1 Chiloscyllium plagiosum | reverse complement strand
CAAATGGCTAGTTCTCCCTGTATTCCATGAGATCTAACCTTGCTAATAGTCCCCCATGGGGAACCTTGTCGAACGCCTTACTGAAGTCCATATAGATCACATCTACTGCTCTGCCCTCATCAATCTTCTTTGTTACTTCATCAAAAAACTCAATCAAGTTTGTGAGACATGATTTCCCACGCACAAAGCCATGTTGACGATCCTGAATCAGTCCTTGCCTTTCCTTTTCTTTCCAGTCCTTGCCTTTCCAAATACATGCCTAAAAAACAAGCAACTGATTTCTCCATGCTATCCTGGTCAATATTTACCCCTGAGTCAAAATCATAAGGTTTCTTACATTACAACGCTGACTCTTCTGTCACGTAGTTTGAGTTCAAGATCGAGGATAAGGCAACAGATTTCAGATTTAGGCTTCTTTCGAATTTGGTTTCATGGAATCATTGAATCATACAGTAGGGAGGAGGACTTTCATTCCATCATTCATCACCACAAAAAGTATACTACCTGCACTATCTAGAAGCAAATTACTACAGATGTTGGAATCTGTACGAAAAACAAAAACATGCTAGTGATCACAGCAGATCAGGCAGCATCAATGGAGAGAGAGCAAGCTAACGTTTCGAGTCTAAATGACTCTAGCATATTCTGTTTTTGTGATCTCCAACATGTTTTTGCTACCTGCACTAGTCCCAAGTCCCCTTTCTAGGCCCATGGCTTTGAATATTATAGCACATCAAGTGCTCATTCAAGTGCGTATTAATGGTTGTGCGGTTTCCCACCTCAGCTACTCTCCCAGGCAGTGCATTCCAGATCCCCACAACCACTGGGTGAAAAATATTTTTCCTCAGATCCTATCTGAATCTCTTGCCTTTCATTTTAAAATTATACCCCCTTTGTTATTGACTCTTTGACTGAGGGGAACAGCTGCTTTCTATTCACTCTGATGTACATAATCTTGTACACCTCTGTCAGGTCTCCGCTTAAACTGCCCTGCTTCTAAGAAAACAAATAGGTTTAACCGGCCTCTCTTCATAGCTAATATGCCAGGCAACATCCTAATAAATCTCCTCCGCACTCCTTCCGGTACAATCACATCCTTCCAATAGCATGGAAGTGAACTGTGCCCAGAACTGCACACAGTATTCCAGCTGTGACTTAACTGTACAGCTGCCTCCCTGCTCCAAGACTCTATGCTCTCGGACCTGCTGTCAGTGCGCATACTCATGAGCATCTGCTACCATTTTGAACTGGCCTCGGGATCCAAGCTAAATTGAGTCAAGAGTGAGGCCATGATCTTTGGGAACTTGGCTGATCAATCCTTTATCCCCTTCACCATCAGGACAGATTACCTGAAGGTGCTAGGAAAATGGTTCAGAGGGGTCGGGGCATGTACACAATCATGGGAGGAGCCCATTGCCAAGGTGAAGCAGAAGCATATCTTTTGGGAGCACCACTCCCCCTCTGTTGTGAGTAAAAACCTTGTCACTAGGTGTGAGGCACTCTGTCAGTTGTACCTGGAGCAAGTCTGGTCCATTCCTGAACCTGTGCTGTTTCAGTCACCTGAGCCTTCCAATTCATCTGGAGGTCTAAGATAGACCGTGTCCATAGGAACACTATGTGCAAAACTCTGGATAAGGAGGGGGAGGACATACCTAACGCCACCCTCATCCTAATGACCGTCTATGTGTGCGGCTGCATCAAGCTGTGCGTAGATCCTCAGTACAGAGGTGCTAAGTGTCATTACGTACTGAGGTTCTACCTGTCCCTGGTGTTGTGAAGGATGAGCCTGGCCTCGTTGCTGCAGAATGCTCTAAGTAGCTGGACCGTTCCATATCACCTGCCTTTTGTGGAGAAATTTGTAAAGAAAAATAGCTTTGACCACAGGTCCATCAGGAAGTGGTCAGCACATAGTGTCCTCAAGACCCTGTGGGAAAAGGAGAGGATAGATAATGTCGCGTGGTTTCCTAAGCAGACTATCAAAGTCAGACCCATACCAGAACTTTCCAACAAGCACCAAGACATCGCTTGGCTGGAGGTGAGAAGGGCACTATCTGTGAGATCCTTCATTTACATCCGGTCAGTCTGTGCCAATTCCTTCTTCCCTCAAAACGGCTGCAGCGGATGGGGGTTGAGACTGTCACACATCTCCTGCTGGAATATGCCTTTGCAAAGAGCATTTGGAGAGAGACGCAGTGGTTTGTATCAAGGTTCATCTTGAGCAGCTCCATGATGTGAGACTCTATGCTGTACAGTCTATTCCCCGAGATGCATACCGAGACAAACAAAAGAAGAAATAAGAAGGGAGAAGATTAAATCTGAAGGTAAACTAGCCAGTAATATAAAGGAAGACTGTAAGAGTTTCTCTCGATATATAAAAGGCAAAAGAAAGGCAAAAGTGGTCATTGGATTGCTGGAAAATGACACTGGAGAGATAGTAGTGGGGAACAGGAAAATGGCTGAAGAACTGAATAATTACTTTGCATCCATCTTCACAGTGGAAGACACAAATAATATCTCAAAAGTTCAAGAGAGTGAGGAGGCAGAGCTGCGTATAGTGGCTATCACCAAGGAGAAGGTGCTAGAAAAACTGAATGGCCTGAAGGTGGATAAATAACCTGGACCAGATGGACTCCACCCCAGAATTCACAGGGAGATATGTGGAGAGATAGTGGAGGCATTAGTGGTGATCTTTTGAGAATCGCTAGAGTCAGGGAGGGTGGCCAGTGGACTAGAAAATCACTAATGTGGCATCCCTGTTTAAAAAGAGAGCAAAGCAGAAGACAAATAAGTACAGACCGATTAATCTAACCTTGGTCATGGGTAAGATACTGGAATCCATTGTGAAGGATGATATTTCTGAAGACTTGGAAGTGTATGGTAAAATAGGGCAAAGTCAGCATGGTTTCATCAAGGGGAGATCATGCCTGACAAATCTTCTAGAATTCTTTGAGGAAGTCATGAGTAGGTTAGACCGAGGAGAGCCAAGGGATGTTATTTACCTGGACTTCAAGAAGGCCTTCAACAAGGTGCTGCATAGGTGGTACTGAGTAAGCTAAGAGCCCACAGTATCAGAGGCAAGGTGCTAGTATGGAAAGAAGCTGGCTGTCTGTCAGAAAGCAGAGAGTGGAGATAAAAGGATCCTTCTCAGGTTGGCAACCTTTTCTACAAGGCTCAGTTTTGGAACCACAACTTTTCACTTTCTACGTTAATAATCTAGATGAAGGAACTGAGGGCATTCTCGCTAAGTTTGCAGATGATACAAAGATAGTTAGAAGGACAGGTAGCATTAAGGTGGTGGGGAGGCTGCAGGCGGATTTAGACAGGTTAGGAGAGTGGGCAGAGAAGTGGCAGATGAAGTACATCGTGGGAAAGTGTGAGGTCATGCACTTTGGTAGGAAGAATAGAGGCACAGACTATTTTCTAAATGGGGAGAAAATTCAGAAATGTGAAGTGCAAAGAGACTTGGGAGTTCTAGTCCAGGATTCTTTCCAGGTAAACGTGCAGGTTGAGGCAGCAGTTAGGAAGGCAAATGCAATGTCAGAATTTATTTTGAGAGGACTTGAGTATAAAAGCAGGGATGTACTCCTGAAGCTCTATTAAGCTCTAGCCAGACCACATTTGGAGAATTGCACGCAGTTTTGGGCCCCATATCTCAGGATGGATGAATTGGCCCTAAGTTTGTTCAGAGGAGGTTCATGAGAATGGTCCCAGGAATGAAAAGCTTAACATTTGAGGAACATTTGAGGACTCTAGGTCTACACTCGATGGAGGTTAGAAGGATGAGGGGGGAATCTAATTGAAACTTACAGAATATTGAATGACCTGGACAGAGCAGATGTTGGGAAGATGTTTCCATTGGTAGGAGAGACTAGAACCACAGGACACACCATTAGAGTAAAGGGAAAACCCTTTAGAACGGAGATAAGGAGAAACGTCTTCAGCCAGAGAGTGAATCTATGGAATTCACTGCCACAGAAGGCTGTGGAGGCCTGGTCATTGAGTATATATAAGACTAAGATGGATAGGTTCTTGATTGTAAAGGGGATCAAGGGTTATGAGGAGAAAGCTGGAGAATGGGGTGAGAAACTTATCAGCCATGATTGAATGGCAGAGCAGACTCGATGGGCTGAATGGCCTAACCTCTGCACCTATGTCTTATGGTCTTATGGTCTAAATATTGACTGTGCCTGGAGGACCATCAGCTTGGTGAAAGATGCTCTTTGGTATGCCTGAAACCAGTGCAGGGAGTTGACCCTGACCGTGTGTTACAGACTGGCACATTCCAAGGTGCATTGGGGAAAGACCACTGTCTGAGGTCTTTCTGCTGAAGTTAAATGGAGGTCTGTTCAGCTAGTACATCAAATGCATGTAAATACAATCCTGTGTGTGTAAAGAGATGTCCTCGGTTTATTTAGGCAGAGTTAAACTCAAATCTCTGTTTGTTTGTTGGAAATGCAACTATACAGAACTGAATTGCTTTTGTGACTATATGTATGTATACAAAGATTTTTTTGTGAATAAAGTATATTTTTGAAATAAAAAGAACTACGACTGATAAAGGCCAGCAACCTGGATGTTTTGTTACCAGCCGATTAACGTGTCCTGCCACCTTCACGGAACTGTGGGCAAGCATCCCAAAATCCTTTTGTTCCTCTGAGCTTCCAGAATACATTGATGCAGGGTCCTAGTGCCTTTGCAATGATCACACTTCATTGACTGTAAAGGGCTTTTGCACCTAGGTCATGAAAAGGTCAACAAAAATGGACATTATTCTTTTTAATGCTTCCAGTTCTAATGATGGGCCATCAGGCACCACATCTTCAATCTGTTTCTCTCTGCTCAGATGCTACCAGATCTGAGTAGCTCCAGCATATTTTATGTTTTATTTCACATTTCTGGCATCCTTTGTATTTTTTATTCCTATCTTTCATTTCCCTCATCTGTCTTTATTGATTTGCTTTCTTTGTCAACATCAGAGATAAACTTGAAAAAAAGCGTAACATTCTTTCTTGTTTATAATCAGGAAATTCTTTAGAAATGCACAACTGCAGGCCAAATAAATATTGGTGAGAGTTAAAACAGCCCCTTAGTTGAACGTTTTGTCAGTTTCAAATAAGCATGTGTGTGCTGAGGGATAGATATGAGACAGTTTGGATGGCATAATGAAGTATTGAGATGCATTCCATGTTGGGTCTTCATTAAAATTAAATTAAATTTAGATGAATGCTAAAAATGTGTAATTATAAAATGGCACACAAGTGTTGGAATTGGAATATGCATTCGAGGACAATTAAGGAATTTGATTCCCACTCAGGAGACAGTCCATAATTCAATTACAACTTTGTGGCTTGTGAGTCGATCAGTTCTATCTAAGTGGCAGAAAGAAAGCTTTTTATTTAGGAGCCTGCTAGAACTCAGTGGTGGATGTTGGTGATGACAGAGCCATAAAAAAAAAGAATAAAAGCAAGCTCAAGTGTCTCTGGAGCTCTCGAGACCTTATTCACTGGCAAGCAAACTCATTTCGGCTTCCCGCATGGCTTATTTTGTTTATTTTATTTTTGTTCATCAAATGTTACTTTGATTTTAATACTTCACTAAAACTGACATGTCCTAATGTGGAAGAAGCTCAGTCCCCTAGCCCTGGCAGGAGTTGTCTCCATGTTACTGAAGCGGGCTGGCTGCAGATCACAACTGGCACATCTGTCAGCTACTGACCCATGGCAAATGTTTACATCTGGCCGAGACCTAGCCAGACACCCCATGGTAAATGAGCCTGCTGTTTCAGAGGCTGACAGCACAGCAAAGGCCACTCAGCCTAATTTGTCTCTCCTTTTACAAAGGTCAAGTCCTTGACTCTTTATTAAACAGGACTCTATCCCTATACAGACTGAATCTCTATGTAAAAAGTCTCTGCCTATTCAAGGGTTGGTTTAGCTCAGTAGGCTAGACAGCTGACTTGGGCTGTATATTGTGGTATGAACCATTTAATTGGTTTCAATTCCTACCCCAGCTGAGGATTCTCCTTCTTGAATTTAATGTACAGGCCAGAGCTCTCCCTCTGCACTAGCAGCTTTGTGCCTTTATAAAAAAAATAGCATATGTTTCTATGCAGAACTGTGCATAGCCTCAGGACCCAGCGTGTTGCTCGCTGTCTGAATATAATGGGTCTTTGCATGGGCTGTAATTATAATTATCCATACGCAGAGTTTCAGGCTTAAGTTTTAGACCATGCAGATTGGAATGAAACCTGAACTTAATATAAAGAAGTTCCTTTTTATATTTACTGCTGAAATTTGAGCATCACTCACTGGCCAGCTTTTATTACATATCGCGAGTTGCCCTTGAGGACATGGTGGTGGTGAGTTGCCTTCTGCAACCCATATGCTGTAGGTAGACCCACATTACTGTTAAGGAGGAAATTGCAGGATCTTAATCCAGTAGCACGAAGGAATGGCGATATATTTCCAAGTCAGGATGGTGAGTGGCTTAGAGAGGAACATGCAGGTGTTCCCATATATTGGCTGCCATTATCCTTCACAGTGCAAATGGTTATGGGTTTGAAGTTGCTGGCTAAGGGTGTTTTGGGAATTTCAGCAGTGAATATTGCAGATAGCACACACTGCTCGTGTGTGAGTGTTGAGGGAATAGATATTTGTGGATGTAGTGCCAATCAAGTGGGCTGCTTTGACCTGGATGGTGTCAAGCTCCTTGAGTGATTTTGGAACTGCACTCATCCAGGCAAATGGTGAATATTTCAACACACTCCTGACTTGTGCTTTTTAGATAGAGGAGAGGCTTTGACGAGTCAGGAGGTGAGTTACTCACTGCAATATTCTTAGCCCCTGGCCTGCTATTATAGCCATTGTATGTAAGCTCCAGGATGTTGATGGTGGTGGGGATTGAGAAATGATAATACTGTCAAGGGGCAGTGGTTAGATTGTCTCTTATTGGAGATGGCCTTTACCTGGCAGTCGTGTGGCATGAATGTTAGCTACCACTTTTCAGCCCAAGCCTGAATTTTATGCAGGCTTGGGCTGCATTTGAACATGGACTGCTTCAATATCTGAGAAGTCTCAAATGGTGCTGAACATTTTAAACATGATGTTTTCTTTACAAATTCATTATCGGAATTAAGAGCTGTGGAATTATTTTAGCAAATCTGCACTGCGCATTTTACTTGATCTTGATACTTTGCATACAGTGCTGTAACTGTGGCTCAATCTAATGCCATCTGTGAAGTCAATGTGATTTTGAATTATCTCTCATCTTAAATGACTGGAAAATGTTCTACCATGAGCTATTCATCAGAAAACGCAATAGACTTGTTGAAGAAAAGACTGTGCTGAAAATGTGTTGCTGGAAAAGCGCAGCAGGTCAGGCAGCATCCAAGGAGCAGGAGAATCGACGTTTCGGGTGTGAGCCCTTCTTAGGAAGCTTTTCTGAAGAAGGGCTCATGCCTGAAACGTCGATTCTCCTTCTCCTTTGATGCTGCCTGACCTGCTGCGCTTTTCCAGCAACACATTTTCAGCTCTGATTTCCAGCATCTGCAGTCCTCACTTTCTCCTAGAAGAAAAGACTATAGTCTATTTTATATAGTCATAGAATCTTAGTACAGTACCTGATAGGGATGTGAGTGACATGGTTATGGCAAGGTGTGGGGCAGGATCAGACAGCAAGTGTAGTGAGGCCTATCTCAATGTCAACGTCACGTCACTTCACCTTTTATAATTTTCACAAGAAGCGTGGCAAGATTCTCACTGAGCCGCAGTGAGATGCCAATTGATGGCGGTTAACCCTTGTTAAACACCTTACTAATATCACAACACCCTTCACTAATATTCAGCCTCCATCTTACTAAACTGGCCGAACAAGCTGGGCAATGGGAAAAGTTGACAAAATTCATCTCACCAGTTGATCCAAATGACTTCTATGTTGCCTGCCTGCAATCAAACCAAAGTCCAGGCACTACCGACACATACACATGCGTTATTGGGCATTAGCATTGAAAGGCTGTAGCAGGAATATTGCACTCAGCTCACATCATCTTTACTGACGCCACCACCATTGTAGGTTGGAAAGAGATACAGTGCTTAGCGCCATGGTGTAAAGGTAACAGTCTCTCCATCAATGTCAGCAAAACGAAGGAGCTGCTCATTGACTTCAGGAAGTGGAGTGGAGGGCACATCCCTGTCTGCATCACTGGTGCTGAAGTGGAGATGGTCGAAAGCGTCAAGTTCCTGGGGGTGATGATTACCAGGATCTCTTGGTCCATCCACATTGATGTGACGGTCAAGAAGGAACAACAGTACCTTTATTTCCTCAAGAGGCTTAGGAAATTTTGCATGTCCACAAGGACTCTTACTAATTTTTATAGATGCACCATAGAAAGCATCCTATCCAGATGCACTGTAGTGTGGTATGGTGACTGCTTTTCCCACATAAAACTACAGAGAGTTGTACAGAAGTAGCTGTCCCACTTAGTCAAAGAGTCAATAGCAAGGGGGAATAATTTTAAATGGAAAAGCAGGAGGTTTAGAGGGGATTTGAGGAAAGACATTTTCACCCAGAGGTTGAGAGGGCTCTGGAGTGCACTGCCTTGGAAGGTAGTTTAGGCAGGAATCCTTACAACCTTTGATGAGCCCTTGAAGTGTCATAACATTCAAGACTGTGGGGCTCATGCAGGAAAGTGGGATTCGTGTCAAGTAGTAGTGTATTTTTGGTGATGGAACGAGAGGCATCTTCTGAAGTTTATGATTCCATGGTTCTACTCCATGAATCAATGATTAATAAGAGTCACTGCACTAAACTTGAAGGTGGTGCCAGAGATACAAGTCTGTCACCATAGCTGAAATGGCTGCTTCCTCATAATGTGTAAAGTGCAAAATCTATCAATTGGTGAAGAACATATTTCAGAATCCATTGAGAGGAATCTCATTACCATGACTTGGGATCCTGCCATTATTGGAAGCTACAGATTTGTTGCCCAACTGGATGGACCTTCATTTCTTTTTTAGCTCAGAATTACTGGAACATACAGCAGGCAAAGAAGAATTGAAAATCATCAGCAAAACTGAGATAACAAAACTCTGGCAATGCTTACTCAAGGCAATCATCAAAAACTGATCAAGGAGAAAAGTTATTTGGGAAGGCAAGGCAACATGAAACATCAATAAAACTGAAGTGATATCATGACACAAAGGAAAGGGTTACTCAAGGATGAGAGAGACCCAAGGTGCAAACCCAGAAGCGGATTAGGTGGATGCAGCTATCAAACCAAAAGACAGGGTGACAGTATAAAGCCTTTGCACAAGAGGAGAATGGCCCACTTCTCAAGAAGTTGACAGTCCACATTTCTATGAAAGGAAAGTTCACAATTTAATTCATTTAAAACAATTTAATGTTTTGGTGAATGCAGCTTAAGAAGTACAGAAACGGAATGTATCAGCAAGCATCCAACAGGTCAGTCAGCCCCTGTCCAAGAGACAGAGTTTGACCATAACTCCATAAGAAATAGAACCAGGTGTAGGCCATCCATTGCTCACCATTCAATAGGATAATTGCTGATCCAATATTTCTCATTTCCACTTTCCTACATTTCCCAATAATCTTTGAATCTCCTAGTGATCAAGAATCTTACTGTCTCAACTTTAAATATGCACAAGGGCTCTGCCCCTACAGCTCTCTTTGTCAAAGAATTCACAATCCTCCGAGAGAAGGAATTCCTCCTCATCTCAGTCTTAAATTGGCTGCCCTTTATTCTGAGACTGTGCCCTCTGGTCCTCGTCTTTCCCATGAGGGATACACATGGTCTCAACATTTACCCTATCAAGCCCCTTAAGAATCCTGGTTTCAATTAGATCACCTCTCATTCTTCAAATCTCCAGTGAGTAGAATCACATCCTGTTTAAGCTTTGCACAAGACAATCTCTCCATACCAGGGATGGTATGGAGATACCTAGTGAATGTTTTCTGAATTGCCTCCAATAAAATCATATGTTTCCTTAAATACAGGGCCCAAAACCGCTCACAGTGCACCTTGTACAGTTGCAGTCAGACCTACGCTCTAGTTTCTTTGAAGTCAGCGTCATAATTCTGTTATCTTTCCTGATTATCTGCTTCATTTGTGTGTGAGTTTTCTGAGTTTCATACACAAGTACTCCCAAGTCCCTTTACGTTACAGCTTTTTGCAATTTTTCGATATCAAAATACGAGTCTGTTCTTCTGTTCCCCCTTCCAAAATGAACAAATTTAATGTTGATGTCAATCTTTGTGCACCTTTTATGCAGCAGCAGCATTGTATTCCTCGCTCTGTTCTGTTACCCGTGTGCATGTTGTATGGTATGATCTGCCTGTACTGTTCACAAAACAAAACGTTCCTCTGTACCTTGGTCCATGTAACAATAATAAATCAAATTTTAAAAAATCTAGTTCACATTTTCCACATTATGCTCCATTTGCCAACTATTTACCCACTTATTGAACCAAACAATATCTCTCTGTAAACGGTTTGAATCCCTCTTGCAACCTGCCTTTCCACCTCTTTTTGTGTGTCTACAAATTTGGCTACATTTCATTCACTCCCTTCCTCCAAGTCATGAATATATATTGTAAACAGTTGCAGACCCAACACTGTTCACTGTGGAACCCCATTGGTCTCAGGTCACCAATCTGAAAAGGAACCTTTTACCCCACTCACTGTTTCCTTCCCATTAGCCAATTCTGTATCCATGCTATTATACTACCTCCAATACTGTAGCCTCTTATCTTTTGACTCAACCTTTTGTCAAATGCCTACAGAAGTCCAAATACAACACATCTCCTAATTCCCCTCTATCCACTCTGATTGGAACTTCAGCATAAATCTCTAATAAATTATTCAGACACAATTTTCCTTTCCATGACTGACTCTACTTGATTAGATAATGATTTTCCAAATGTTCTTCCATCACTTCATTAATAATTATTTCCAATAGTGTTCTCTCCCTCCACAGATGCTGCCTGACTTTTGCAGAATGTTCTCTAACAACTTCTGTTTCAGAGTTATAGGGATTGCAGTATTTTGCTTCGGTTCTTAAAGGTTAAAGAAAGACCTGGCTAGACTGTAACCACCTCTGACAGCCAGGTTCAAAAGTGCAATAAACTGCTTTGAAGTTCAAATGTGTTTACAGCCATCTTATCATGTATAATGCGGCGAGAGTGGGGCTTACTGGATGAAGAGACACAGTGAGAAATGGAGTGAACACGATCGATTGAGAGGGACATGGATTGAGTACTGCCACTTACAGAATGATAAGTAAATGTCAAAACAAGCAAAAAATAAAAGCTTTTTTCAGGTAGCTTTGATGTCTTCGTTTGAACTAGAAAAACGAAATGTGATCCTGATAAGGAGAAGAGTCTGAGAAATACATAGCACCCGTGACTGACATGGCACACAGTCAAGCAAGCTGCATTGTATGAAAGCTGAAACTGGTGAAAAAAACTGGTAAATTGCCAGAGTATTGGGTCTTCTTTTATTGGAGAGAGAGAGACAACTGTCGGTCGTTTAACTTCAGGTGTGGGGAGGGATCGAGATTAAAATCCTCTCCTATCAACATTAGCCAGTGCTGGAATTGAACCCACACAATTGAGAGCACACACCAGTTGTCCAGTCAACTGAGCTAACCAGCCCCTGCATGTAGGAGCCTAAATGTGCTCAGAGTGCCAATTGTGGGATATTTTGGTGCAAAGACTTGATCACTAAGTCTCAGCTGATATCCCAATGCAGTGAATCCAGCACACCGTCTGCTCTGTCAGGATCCAATTACACTGTTTTTAAGAAGGAAAAGGGGAGTGAAGATATGAGTTATGGAATGGCTTCTGCACAGAAGGAGATCCTCCATTTCATTGTCTTTCAGCTGTTGAAAGAGCTACTCAACTAGACCCAGTCCACTGCATTTTCCCCATGGCAGTATTTTCTTTTCTCTTTTTGGGTAATTATCCAATTGTCTTTTGAAAATAATGATTGAATGTTCTTCCACTACAATCTTTGGTAGTTCATTCCAGATCCTAAGCACTCACTGAATGAAATAGAATCTCCTCATTTTGACTCTTTTTTCTGAATCATCTGATTGCAATGTGTTCTAATTCTAGACCTGTCCACCAAAAGCATGAGCTCCTCCCTGTCTGGATAGGCCAGGCACCTCATAATTTTGAATGCTACTATCAAATCTTCTTATCACCTTCTTTTCTCCAAAAACAGCAAACTCAGTCTCTCATTCCTAAAATCATTATCAGAAAGTTTCAATCCACCTTCTCTGTTCGTGGGATTTGTTGCTGGCTAGGCCAGCAATAATTGCCTTTCCCTCATTGCCCAGAGGGTAGTTAAGAGTTAACCACGTTGTTCTGGATCTGGAATCACATGTAGGCTAAACCAAGTAACGATAGAAGATTTCCTTCCCTGAAGGACATGAGTAAACCAGATGGGTTTTTACAACATTGGTTACATGGTCACCATTTAGTTAGAGTCATAGAGATGTGCAGCATGGAAACAGACCCTCTGATCCTACTCATCCATGCCGACCAGATATCCTAAATTAATCTAGTCCCATTTGGCCCATATCTCTGTAAACCCTTCCTCTTCATATATCGACCCAGAAGCCTTTTAAATGTTGTAACTGTGCCAGCCTCCACCACTTCCTCTGGCAGCTCATTCCATGCACGCACCACCCTCTGCATGAAAATGTTGCCACTTTGGTCCCTTTTATATTTTCCCCCTCTCACCTTAAACCTATAACGTCTAGTTTTGGACTTTTAGACTCCCCTACCTGAAGAAAAGACCTTGGCTATTCTCTCTATCTATGCCCTCATGATTTATAAAGCTCTAAAAGGCCATCCCTCAGCCTCCAATGCTCCAGGGAAAATAGCCCCCCAGCCTATTCAGCCTCTCCCTCGAACTCAAATACTCCAAGCCTGGCAACAACCTTGTAAGGTTAGCCTTTTATTCCAGATTGTGGTGTCAGAAGTGGACATAATATGTCAGTTGACACAATGTTTTAGAAAGGTTTGCAGTCATATTACACTTGTATTCTATGTTAGTTTTGATAAAGCCCAGTCCTGTAACTGTTCTCTCAACCTCTCCAAATCCTTCAATAACCTCTGCATCTACACTCCCCAATCCTTGTGTCTCTTTTAGAATTCTAAAAGAATAAAAGTAAGGGCAGGTGTATTACATAGTCAGAGAGGGCTACAGCAC
>NC_057711.1:5391285-5393671 GCF_004010195.1 Chiloscyllium plagiosum | reverse complement strand
CCATTGCAGAAAGTGTCTCGCAAACAGTTGTGGAATCACAAGATCTGGGGCATTTGATGTAACTTTTTAGGAATGACCCTTTCCCAAACGATTTGCAGCACTGTCAAAGCAACACAGGGTCATCATAATCTTACAGTTGTGATCATAAGATATTGTAATAGAAGTAGACCCTTCAGCCTATCAAGTCTGTTCTGTAAATCAATACAATCTTGGCTGATCTGATTGAAGCCTTAACTCCACTTTTCTGCCTGTCCCCACTAACCCCTGATTCAGGTGGCACTCAAAATTCTCTCCAACCTATTCAATAATCTGGTCTCTGGGTCAGACAATTCCAAAGACTAATGACCTTGTAATGGAAGAAATTCCTCTTCATTTCTGTCTTAAATGGGAGACAGGTGATTGTTAAACTTGAAACTCTAGTTCTAGATTGTCCCATGAGAAAAAGCATCCTCTTAGTGTCTACATTACTAAGCATCAGCAGAAGCAAACCTTGATAACTTCTCCATTGTCTAAACTCCAATGAATGTAGCCCCAACCTATGCAATCTTTACCCAGAAGGCAAGTTTTTCTCCCAGAAATCAGTCTGATGAAAATCCTTGAACTGTTCCCAGTGTATGTATGACCCTCCTTAAGATCCTTGGGTATTGTTACAGTGTCCCTGCCTCTGAGCAAGGAGGACTGGGTTCATGATCCACTTTCGAGGTAGCTATGGGCAGCATGGTGGCTCAGTGGTTAGCACTGCTGCCTCACAGCGCCAGGGACCCGGGTTCAATTCCAGCCTCAAGTGACTGTCTGTGTGGAGTTTGCACATTCTCCCTGAATCTGCGTGGGTTTCCTCCAGGTCCTCCACTTTCCTCCCATCATCCAAAGATGTGCAGGTCAGGTGAATTGGCGATGCTAAATTGCCCATAGTGTTCAGGGATGTGTAGGTTAGGTGCATAGTCAGGGGAAATATAGGGAAATAGGTCTGGGTGGGATACTCTTCAGAGGATCGGTGTGCACCTGTTGGGCCAAATGGCTTGTTTCCACACTGTAGGGATTCTATGATTCAATACATGTAAACAGATCGTTTAAAAATACCTATCTCGTTTTAAGCAGGATAGCAAATCTACAGGTTGTAATAAAACTGGTGTCAAGACCTCAACAGATACAGGGGTATCTGACGCTGAAATGGACCTAGACCCAGCAAACCAATATTTGTAATAGTTTATCAGCAAAAATCTGCCTGTCTGACAGTCTGGTATAAAGGAGAAGAGGAGGCCCCTTCCTCTGCCAATTCAGAACCATGCCAGAACAGAGAGCAAGTAGGTTAGGAAGCCTGGCAGATTATATCCCCTGCTGCTAACTTCCTTGTCAGGCTGTCAGAGAACAAAATGAAATGAAAGTGCATGTGGGAGAAGGAACCCACTGAGTGTGCTGCCAGAAGCAATGTGCCTCATGTAGCTGGGAGTCTTTATAAGGATTGGTGATGGGTCTGGTATGTAAATACCATGAACTCAGATGAGAAGCTGTTGTTTTGAATATTGTTATTAAAATCGTTTTTTGAATGGGGGGTGCTGCTGGATAGGTTAACATTTATTGCCCAACCCTAATTGCCCAGAGGTCAGTTAAGAGTCCACCACATTACTGTGGTCCTGAGTCATGTGAAGGCCAGGCGAGGTAAGGACAGCAGAATTCTCTTCTGAAATAACATTAGTGAATCAGATGGGTTTTAATGACAGAAACATAGAAAATCGGAGCAGGAGTGGGCCATTCAGCCCTTCAAGCCTGCTCTACTGTTCAATATAATCATGGCTGATCATCCAACTCAGTAGCCTGTTCTAGTTTTTCTCTAATATCCGTGAATCCCTTTATCCCATATGCTATATCCAACTGCTTCTTGGAAGCATTCGATGTTTTGGCCTCAGCTGTTTTCTGTGATAGTGAATTCCCGAACTCACTGGGTACAGAAATTTCTCCTCACCTCTGCCCTGTATTGTTTACTCCATATCATTAGACTTTGACCCCAGGTTCTACCCTTCCCTGCTGAGGGGACCATTCTTCTTCCACTGCTCTTATGCAGTCCAATTAGAATTTTAGAGGCATCTATTGTATTCCCACCTGCTCAATCCAGTGAACTCCAGTGAATATAATCCTCAATTCCTTCGTCTCCATCCCCTATTCCCAATTCCTTCGTCTCCAACGCCATCTCCACCAAGGACACGCAGGTCCTTGGACTCCTCCGTCGCCAGACCATAGCAACATGACGGCTAGAGGAGGAGCGCCTCATCTTCTGCCTGGGAACCCTCCAACCACAAAGGATGAACTCAGATTTCTCCAGTTTCCTCATTTCCCCTCCCCCCACCTTGTCTCAGTCAAATCCCTCGAACTCAGCACCGCCTTCCTA
>NC_057711.1:5300384-5387201 GCF_004010195.1 Chiloscyllium plagiosum | reverse complement strand
AGCTTCCAGTTCAGAACTCCCCTCCCCGCACCAGCCTTCAGTCTGCAACAATCCTCCCCACACCAGACTCCAGTGTGGGACTCCACTTCCCGTGGCATCCTTCAGTCTTGGACTCCCCCTCCCCATCCTCCTCTGGGTAAGTTGAAGAAGTCAAAGATTTGAAACAAAATGCTCCAGAAAAGAGAAAAAGCAAAAGGAAGGGCAGAGCAGAAGGGTTACACTGCCGCCATCTTGCTCTTATTTTGAAACACCCAGCTAATTCACTCATGTCCTTTCGGGAAGGAAATCTGCCATATAAAGGCTCTTCACCAACATCAGCAAAACCATAGAGCTGCTAATTAACTTCAGGAAGTGGAGTGGAGGGCGTGCTCCTGTCTGAATGGTAGAGAGCATCCTGGGAGTGATGATCACCCATGATCTATCCTGCACCACCCAAGTTGATACTACATCCAGGAAAGCACAGCAATGTCTCTACTTCCGTTGGAGGCTAAGGAAATTCGGCATGCCCATAAAGATTCTTACCAGTCTTTATGGATCCATCATAGAAAGCATTCTATCTGGATTAATGACAGCTTGGAATGGCAACTTCTCTTCCTAAGACTGAAAGAAACTACAGAGAGTTGTGAACATAGCCCAGCCCATCACACAAACCAGCCTTCCATCCATTGACTCCATCTATACACTCAGCTGCAGGGGGAAAGCAGCCAACATAATCAAAGATCCCTCCCACCCTGGTTATACACTTTTCTACACTCTTCTGTCAGGCTGAAGTTGTAAAGGTTTGTATGCACCCAAGAATAGATTCCAGCATAGCATCGTACATGGACCTCTTTAAAGTTAATGCTGATCTCTCTCTGCACCTTCTCAGAAGCTGTAACATTGCATCTTGCACTCTGTTCTGATCGGTAAAAACAAGGACTGCAGATGCTGGAAACCAGATTCTAGATTTGTGAGGTGCTGGAAAAGCACAGCAGATCAGGCAGCATCTGCTCCTCGGATGCTGCCTGAACTGCTGTGCTTTTCCAGCACCACTCTAATCTAGACTCTGTTCTGATGCACTTGTATGGTACAATCTACTTGTAAAGCACGTAAGGCAACACTTTTCACCGTACCTTGGTACAAGTGACAGTAATAAATCAAATCAAAGCCCTTACCTGGTCTGTCCTACATATGACTGCAGCTCCACAGCAATAATCTTGATCCTTAATTCCCCTCTGAAATAGCTGAGCGAGCCCATCAGTTCAGGGGCAGAAAAGACTGGCCCTGCCACTGATGCTGACATCCTATGAATGATTTTCTTTTTAAATTTGAAAAGATTCTTATTGAATTCAAATTTCACCATCTGCCAAGGTGTGATTGGAACCCATTTCTGCAGACCTTTCGCCTGGACTTCTGAACTTTTACTTCATCACACCTCGTCCTCAGGGTGATTTGAGATATTCTGAGAGCTACAGTTCGGAGAGAGGGTGCAAGAGATTTACTCGAATGAGACCACCAGTGAGGCACTACATAGAGAATCTAAGATTTTCCTCCTTAGATTGGAGTAGATTAAAGGAAGATTTGCTTGAGACCTTCAAACTCCTGAAGGATTTCAATATATATTTCGGAAAAATTTGATTACACAGGCAGAAAGTTCCTCACAATCAGATTAATACTTTAACATAGACTTGGAAGTCAAACATAGAAAATGGAGACAAAAGTAAGTGCAGGAGTAGGCCATTCGGCCCTTCGAGCCTGTACTACCATTCAATACAATTGTGGCTAATCATGCAATCTCAGTATCCCACTCTAGCTTTCTACCCATACCCCTGGATCCCTTTAGCTGTAAGGGCCACGTCCAGCTCCCTCTTGTATATCTGTAATGAACTGGCCCCAACAGCTTCCTGTGGGAGAGAATTCCACAGATTCACAACTCTCAGAGTGAAGAAAGTCTTCCTCATCTCAGTTCTGAATGGCTTACCTCTTATTCATGGATTGTGACTCCTAGTTCTGGACTTCCCCAAACATCGGAACATTCTTTCCACATACTGCCTGTCTCATCCCATCAGGATTTTATATGATTCCGCCCTCATTCTTCCAAATTCCAACTTATGGTAATTGGCAAGAAATTCTTCCTCATCTCAGTTCTGAATGGCTTACCTCTTATTCATGGATTGTGACTCGTAGTTCTGGACTTCCCCAAACATCAGAACATTCTTTCCACATACTGCCTGTCTCATCCCATCAGGATTTTATATGATTCCGCCCTCATTCTTCCAAATTCCAACTTATGGTAATTGGCAAAAGAAAACTGTGATAAGGACAAAATGTTTGTCGGATTGACTTGCTGTGATCTCGAATGCACTTTCTGAAAGATACAAAAAGCAGATTCTGCGATGACTTTTAAAAAGAAAATTGGATAAATGCCTAGAGGTGAGAAAACAGGGCAATGGGGAGTAAAGCAAGAGAATGGGACTAATTAGGTTGTTCTGTCAGGGAGCTGACAGAAGCAAAATGGGCTTAATAATGTGTTAGATGACTTTATGATATTATCAAATAGGCTGGAAGCTCTATGGTGTCTGTATTGAGATGGAAATGAAAGATTCATAGCTCCATCTGAGACACTCTGAGGTTAGAATAAAGTAACATAATAAGTAAGGAGGGACGAGGATGACTGCATTCTTACAATTACCAAAGCACGTCAGAATTTCAGAAATAAAGGAGCAAATGCATATCAATATTTTACCCAAACCAATAGATGCTGAATTAAGTCAGGGTGAATAAATCCTATTGAATGGAAGCAACACAATGATGCTTATTCCTGGTGGTGAAAGTCCTGATGTATGAATAGAACCGTTTTCCAACTATCTGAATTTTTGATTCATGCACTTCTGTTTTATGTTCACTTCTGTTTATGACTTTTTTAAAAAAGTTTATATGTTATGATATCTTGCAAACAATCACATTTATTTTGTATCTGGAACAAATGTATTCTCTCAGAAGTGAGAGGTGAATCATGGTTGAGCTTATGTAAAACTTGATTTGTTTTTAAAGAGAAAGTAAAAGGTTTTCTTTTTCAAAATAAAAATCTTTAGATCTGATCAGGCATTTTAGGCAAAAGTGAGGACTGCAGATACTGGAAACCAAAGTTTAAATCAGAGTGGTGCTGGAAAAGCACAGCAGGTCAGGCAGCATCTGAGGAGCAGGAAATTTGACATTTTGGGCAAAAGCCCTTCATCAGGAATCTGAAGGGCTTTTGCCCGAAACGTCGATTTTCCTGCTCCTTGGATGCTGCCTGACCTGCTGTGCTTTTCCAGCACCACTCTGATCTTAATAACAATCTGCAATTCGCCCATGAACTCACTGACCTGTTCATTGACTCCTGTGAATCCCAGCACAGCAACCCCTCCATTTAAGATGCTTATCCTCATCTTCAAATTCGTTAATTGGTTTGCTTCTTTCTGTAACTTCTCCCAGGCCTGTTGAAGTGGAATCAATGTAGGGGGAGCATGAACAGAAACACAGCCAAATCCTAGAACAAATGCAGGTTAGAGAACCACTGGTGATATATTAGTTGCCCATGGTACATCATATCCTGTTTTCTCTGACTTTCTGGACCTAAAAGCAATAGAACAGGGTAATTTCAAATTAGTAAAATGATAAAAACATTGAACTTTGCTGAAAAAAAGCTTGACTGCATTGTTGTGGAGGGGGTGCAGTGGGCAAAGTGGGGAAGGAGCGATTCAGGTATTGAGGTATAACGCGATAGTTCTGTTCCTGTGTCATCCCACGTTCTATGAAAATCGCATAATAACAGCATCATTTAAACTGATGGTCCCTGGGATCGCGTTGTAACCAATACAAGTAAGGAAAGTTCATGTTCAACAAATAATGGTCTAAAATCTTCGATCGCGCAACAATTCGCGTTGAAGAAACGCGTGTTATAGCAGAACCAACTGGATTAAAATGTCATGATGTGAGGTGCCGGTGTTGGAATGGGGTGGATAAAGTCAGAAGTCACATGGTGCCAGGTTATAGTCCAACGGGTTTATTTGAAATCACAAGCTATCGTCAGGTGGTGAAGGAGTAGCACTCTGAAAGCTTGTGATTTCAAATAAAGTTTTGTGATTTACATTAAAATCATGAATAGATATAGAAAAGTGAAATAAAAGGTGAATAGGATTCTGGCCTTCAAACCCAAATGGAAATCCTGGTTAGCTGGAAGCTGGAGAACAGTGATCGGTGTTGGTATTATGTCTTTGTAGAGATTGGGACCTGGTGGATCTCATTGACTATGAGGTTCATGGTTGGGGTTGTGAACCTGGGCCAAACGGGAAAGCATTGGCTGACCAATATAACCAGGAGATTGGAATCTCCTCAGGTGAGGACTGACTCTGAGGTGGCTGGCCATATCCAGTGCACTGTGCACTTGAAAATAAAGGGTGACTTGGTGATGGGAACTGGCCTTTGTATAGTTATTTCAGCCTTCCATAGTAGTGATCTGCTGAAAAGCAGGGCCTTCGCTTATTTTCTCCAGGCCTCACAGTTTGGCACTTTACTCTTGAGTTGCTCACAAGAGATTCAATGGCCTTTAACGGAAACACAAGTCCCCTTCATGAATGGCATCTAAGCAGCCACCATCCTGGAGATTTTAGCACTTTTGCCAGCACTACCCAAACATTAGCTGTTTCCACCACTGGTTATAGATCGTAACTCTGAGCATGGGACCTTACCGGACCTGGAGCAGCTTAGAAGAGAGCAAGGAGCATAAACCACACTTCCTGACCCATGAGGTTTCAAATGATCCCGACAACATCTTGGGAATGATACATTGCCAGAACAGGGAGTACATTGTAGATTTACTGGATAATGAGGGTAAATATGCGAAGAGATTGCATACCTCATGTTGCATTCCCTTAATTGTATGAAATTAATGGGATGATTTAGTTGATTGCTTCAAGACATTAAGGGGAGTGGGTAGTCTGAAAAGAGAGAAAACATTTCTGTTCATTGGGGAACCTAATGTTTGAGTCATCCCAAAGTCTACACTGATAAAGTGATGGAAATTTAGAGCTCTACTTCACAAATGGCAATTAACTCCCAATTATTGTGAAAATTAAAATGAAGTTAACGGACTTTTGTTATCCTAAGGTAACAAAAGGACATGGGACAAAGGCGAGTATATCAATTTAAGTCACAAATTTACCATGATGTCTTTGACTGACAGAATAGAATTAAGGGACTAAATAACCTCCTCCATTTTTCTGACTTCAATGTTTAATTAAATTGACAGGTTCAGTGGTTTGTTCTGATTCACATTTGGAATAATTGAGTTGTATCATTAATTATCAATCCCTTGTCTTTGAAAGTCACCAAATTGCCGTTCCTGTCACCCAGAAAAAACAATTGTTATTTGCATATTTCTTCAGGATTTCCACTAAGCTTGCCCCAAAATTATGGCTTGAGGTTGTCCAAATCCCTCTAACACAATACACCTGCATAGAACTGTATTTGAGTTTGAGCTCAATCACAAAAATGCAATGACATGTATAAAGTTACATACAGTCATCTAGTGGTCACAGGTGGGATTGAGAACACCAAAAGCTAATAGCTTCAATAAAGTTTGAGAGCTTTTGTTAAAATAATTCTCAGGATATGACATTGTTATCACTTCAACATTTATTATCAGCCCTTAGTAGCCCCTTGAGAAGCTGTAGGTGAGCCATTTTCTTGAACCACTACAGTCCATGCAGAGGAGATGTTTGTTTTGTTAGCTGTCAGTGTTCCAGGATTTTGACCAGCAGTGATTGAAGTACAATGGTATGCAACCAATTTAGCAAGGACATGGTCATATTTAATTCTAGATCATGAATGTCATGGGTATGGGAAGTACTGTCAAAGAAGCCATAGTGAGTTCCTGCATTACATGTAGCATGTTGTATCTAGCCTTCTGAGAGTCACTCATAAAGGGTAGAGTCTTCACAATCTTCTTCCACAGTTACTATGCTGCCAGCATGACAGGTGTTTCAGGCCAGCAGCAAGGTGAGATGCCACTTTAGTGGTGTTTGCTAACATGTAGCATTATTGTTACTACATAAACACACTGAAATGTCATCACATCAAGAATCCATTCAGTCTCTGCTCACCTCAGATGGGAGGCTGTCAACGATCATCGCATTTCCCGCTCATTTGCTGCATCTTTTAATATTGTTGCTCTTACAATCTGTCTCTAATTCAATCCTGTGTGCCTACATTCAACCACTTCAGCCATCAGCTCCAGTAATATGAACTTTGCATGAAATAAAGATGACCATTCATTAATAGAAATTGCTGGAAAACCTCAGCAGGTCTGGCAGCATCTGTGGGGAGAAATCAGGGTTAACGTTTCGGGTCCGGTGACCCTTCTTCAGATTCAGAACTATTCTGAGGAAGTTAAAAATCACACAAACACCAGGTTATAGTCCAACAGGCTTACTTGGAAGCAGACTAGCTTTCGGAGTGCCGCTCCTTCATCAGGTGGTTGTAGCGACGCTCCGAAAGCTAGTCTGCTTCCAAATAAACCTGTTGGACTATAACCTGGTGTTCTGTGATTTTTAACTTTGTACACCCCAGCCCAACACCGGCATCTCCAAATCATTCCGAGGAAGTGTCACTCGACCTGAAACATTAACTCTGATTTCTCTTCTCAGATGCTGCCAGACTTGCTGAGCTTTTCCAGCAATTTCTGTTTTTATTTCTGAATTACAGCATGCACAGTTCTTTTGTTTCTGTTTTGCTGTATTTTAACTATAGTGTTTGAATAAATTGAGTTCTGCTTAATGTCGCATGGTTTGACCAGTTGCAATGCATCTGGAGTACACCTCTTCCCATTTGCCTTTGAACTAAGATAAGGTTAGGGTCCTGGCTAACTTCTTCATATACTTTGAGGGGGTCTGGTCTGGTCTGGTCCACAACACCCCCCAAAAATCAAAAATGTAGCCCTCGAGAAATCTCAAGAGGAGAGCTAAAAGAAAAATTATTTTGAGTGCTCGGTTTTGCCAATGATTTTAGGTTAAGGAGCAAATCGCTGCAGACTGAGCCAGAACTGACTAAGGATAAAAAGGTTTTTGTTGAGTACTTATTAAAACACAGAAAGAAGGCTGATGTTGAGCCTTAAGCCGTCAAAAGGATGAAGGTATTGAAACTGTCGTTCCGACAACATCTTCTACAATAGATTTCAATCGTGATGTTAAATGTCCCATCAAATGCCTGTGGGAAACTTGACAATATAAATGCTTTTGAAAGCCATTTTCTTCTAAGTGAGCTAGGAATTTTACGCTTTTCAAATCGCCCCATCTCAAAATATAAAGTCGGCACTTGCAACCAAATTGCCATTGGAATTTCTTTAGAACAGATCAAGCAACAGATTGAGCAGTTACTGTTAATGCCGCGATAACCACTTCCATGGTTCATTGATATCATTCTAGTGATTTTTGCAAGGCAATAAAAGCACAAAGCGTTTTGTCAAATGAATTACTTATTACCTTGTGACATACATCATTGGAAGATTTGAGTAGCTGTGTTATGATTAAAGGGAAATGATAGTGGGCATGACACTCATCTAAGCAGCTGTAGTAAGGAACATATCAATGGATAACTCGTGTGCAATTAGCAACCCTTTTCCTAGGATATCCTTTATAAGATTAGAAAAGCTTACATTATCAAAGGAGGCCATTTGGCCCATTCCATGTGTGCTAGCTCTTTTATGGAGTAGTCATGTTTCGTCCCACATTTTGTCCTTCATATCAACCACCTGCCAAGTTGCCTTTAAGAATATTTGCAGAATTTGCTTCCATCATCCTTTTGAGTCAGACATTCTGGACTCTGACATCCCTCCAAATGAAAGAATTGTCTCCTCACCTTCCATCTGGGCCCTTTGCTAAAGAAATTAAATCTACAACAGGCCTCTGGTCATATGACCAAGTTAACAGCATGAATTGCTTCTCTCTAAGTACTCTATCAAAAACTCCTGCCACTCAGAGAAATAGGTGTTGGAGAAAGGCCCATGGAAAGGGAGAAGGAGGTGAAGGAGGTCGACAAGCTATTAACAGTTCTTGATAGAGATCCGCAGTCCACACTGCACAATGACAGTGTGAATTGAGTCTTTTGCTTTGGAAGGAAACCTCAGCAGAGATTTCAGAAGTATCGCCATCACTGCAATGAAACAACCTGCTGGTAGGAAGGGGTGGATGTGAGGGGGGAAACAGTTAAAAGGATCAGAGTGATGAGGAGGAATTAATTTACATAATGAGTTGATGATCTAGAATTCACCTGTAGCTTTCGAAGGTGAATTGGATAAACACAGTGTCGTGGTAAGTTCGAATAATCAACCACAGGTTTGCTTTGAAGATTACACTTATTTCTTCAAGAGAGCAGAGGGAGGGTATATTCTGCATTATTGAGAATCACTCTGAGCAGTACAGAAAAATTCAGGGTCATTTTACCACTTTTAGTCTCATAGGCATTTTATTATCCAAATCCCAATCTTGTTTCATGCAACCTTAATGAAGTCAGAAGTCATACAACACCAGGTTAGAGTCCAATAGGTTTACTTGAAATCACAAGCTTTCAGAGCCCTGCTCCTCTGTCAGATGCAGTGTGACCTGGTGTCGTGTGACTTAAGTTTGCCCACCCCAGGCCAACACCGACTCCTCCAAACCACAATCTGAATGAAACAGATGCATCGTCTAGTCCCAGGTTCATATCTTGTTCAAGCAAACTAGGACCACTTCGTCTTATCCTAGTCTGGCTATCCTTTTCCTTAATTCAACCCTCATTTGTTTATTCTATCCCCTCACCCTTCTCTTAAACAAGGTTCCCAAGGCCTCTGTGGAAGATTCTTACTGCTCTCGGTTTGCCAGAGTCTGCTGGGGAAGAGTGCTATTTTAATTGCTCTGTGAACATAGAGTTCACTATTTAACTCATTAACTCTTACACACAGGAATGGGGGGGTAGTTTGCAGTGTTATGAGAACTGAGGAGGGAGAGCGTGACTAAATGACTGGGTCAGATTGGGATGTCTGGTCAGTATGGACAAGTTGGACTGTTTCCATGCTGTATGATCCTATGATGCCAATCACATAGTTCTTTGAAGGAGCAAGTACAGACAGTTCATGTGCTGTGAGACTCTGTGAGTTGCTGTTCATGTGTAGGTATGATTGATAGGGGTATGACTGATTGATGATGTGCAGGAGGAGGAGGTGAGAGTCTAAGGAAGAAATTAGAAGAAATACTGATCTCAGAGGATTGGACACCTGCAGAATTCTGTTAACGATAAAGCAGTCGAGGCAGGGCCATTGAATATTTTTCAGGGAGAATAAATAGATTCTTGATTAACAACGGAATACAAAATTATCAAGGTGAGATTGTAAAATAGAGTTGATGCCACAATCAGATTAGCCATGATATTACTGAACGGCAGAGCAGACACCAAGGACTGAATGACCCACTTCTGCTCCTAAGTCATAAACCTTTATATGTTCATATGGATGAGGCAGCTGATCAGGCAGATAGCTTTGTCTTGGTTGTTGTCAAGCTTCTTGGGCAACACGATGGCTCAGTGGTTAGCACAGCTGCCTCACGATGCCAGAGACCCTGGTACGATTCCACCCTATAGGTGACCATCTGAGTGGAGTTTGCATAGTTTTTCCATATCTGCATGGGTTTCCTGTGGTTGCTCTGCTTTCCTCCCACAGGTTAGGTGAATTGGCCATGGGAAATGCAAGGTTGTACGGCTGAGATCTGGGTGAGATGCTCTTCAGAGTGTTGGTGTAGTGGTGCAGTGTCGATGGGCTGAATGATTCGCTTCCACACTGTAGCGATTCTGTGATTCTACTTCGTGTTGGTACTACACTTATCCATGTAAGTGGAGAATATTCCTTTGTACCACCAATTTATATCTTTTTTAGATAGTAGGCAGACTATGAGGAGCTAGGAGGTAGGTTATTCGGCATAGGATTTCCAGCATTTGACCTACTCCTGTGGCCACACTATTTACCTTTGCTCCAGTTCCATTCTGATCAGTTGTAATCCACAAATGTTGATGGTGGGGGGCTCAGAGTTGGCAATGCCTCTCAATATCGGGGACAATGATTAGACTCTGTCTTGTTGGACATGGTCATTGTTTAGCACATATGTGGTATGAATATTACTTACCATTTATCAATGAAAGCCTAAATGTTATATAGGTCTTATTGGATATGGACACAGACGGCTTCATTACTTGAGGAGTTGTGAATGCTACAGAACAATTTGCGATCTTTGGTGAATATTCCTGTTTCTGATTGTATCTTGAAAGGAAGGTAACTTAGAAGCATCTAAAGATATTTGGGCCCAGTACGTTACCCTGAGGAGCTCCTGCAGCAATATCCTTGAGCAGAGTGGGTCTTGCCTGTCTTGAGATAGGGAAGACTCCAACCAGTAGTGAACTTTCTTCTTGATTCTCAAAAACTTCAATTTCGCTCGGGCTCCTTGATGGTCACATGCAGTCTGATTGTCAATGCCAATCACTTTTACCTCCCCTCTGGATTCACTTTTTGCTTGTTTGGACTACAGCGACAATAAGGTTTGGAGTTGAGAGGCCCTAGCAGAACCCAAACTGGGTGTCAATGGACAGGTTTTACAGAGCAAGTGCTGTTTGATAGCACTCTTGATGACATCTTCCATTACATATTGTGGACAGGACAGACCTGGGCAGTTTTCCATATTAGAAGGTAAATGTTCTACTGTAACATCTTGGATAGAGTAGTGGGAAGTTCTGGAGCACAAGTCTTCAGCTTCATTACCAGAATGTTGGCAGGGCTATAGTCTTTGACGTATCTGGAGCTTTCAGCTGTTCTCACTGGAGCGAATCGAATTGGCTGAACGCTGGTATCTGTGATGCTGGGGACCGCTGAAGGAGGCTGAGATTGATTATTCACTTCACACTTCTGGCTGAAGATTGCTATGAAATACTTCAGCCTTATCTTTTGCACTGACGTGCTGGGCTCTTCTATCATTGAGGATGGGGACATTTGTAGATTTTCCTTCTCCAGTGAGTTATTTAGCTGTTTGCCATTCATGACTGGGCGTGACAAGACTGCAGAGTTTAGATCCTATCCATTGGCTAGAGGATTGCTTAGCCCAGTAGAAGCAGCAAGCAATAGATTGTTTATCCAGCATGTAGGAGAAAGTGAGGACTGCAGATGCTGGAGATCAGAGCTGAAAATGTGTTGCTGGAAAAGGGCAGCAGGTCAGGCAGCATCCAAGGAGCAGGAGAATCGACATTTCGGGCACGAGCCCTTCTTCAGGAATTTCTTCTTCAGGAAGGCATGTAGCCTTCTCTTGCAGAAGGCTGGCACTTCATCTTTGGATAGGCCCTCCTGCACTCTCCACAGAATCAGACAGTGCCCTAGTCAAGGATATTTTGTGCCATGAAGTTGCAGATTGTAGTTCAGTATAATCCTGTTGCTGCTGTTTGCCCACAGTGCCTCATGGATGATCAGTCTTGAGTTGCTCAATCAGTCCTGAGTCTACCCCATTTAATGCGGCGCTGGTCCCGCACAAAGGTCAACAGCATCCTCTGTGTGAAATCGGGACTTCATAGCTGAACTTAAGCTATTAGTTAGTTTGTAATGGGGCCAAATGCAATGACTTTGGAGAAATCAGTCTTTAGCTCAACAAAGTAGCAGTTAATTCCAGATGAAAGGCAAGAGCAGCAACTTAGAGAAATATCGATGGGAGGTTGTTGAGAGGGAGAACTGAGTTGGCGGCTGCATTCATGTGGAAAGTGACCCCCGTGTCTGCAGATAGTCTCACCCAAGGTCAGTAATTAGGTGAGATGGATGAGAAGATCCAGGAATCTTTCAGGGCTTCTAAAGTGAAGAAGAGAATTGATGTTGTAGAAACTCTGATTGGAGGAAAGGGATCAGGTTGTAAGTTTGCTCACTGAGCTGGTAAATTGGTTCTCAGACATTTTGGCACCAAGCTTGGTAACATCATCAGTGAGCCTCCGATGAAGCGCTGGTGTTCTGTGCCACTTCCTATTTATCTGTCTAGGTCTGTTGTGGTGGGTGATATCACTTCCGGTTATCTTTCTGACAGGTTGGTAAATGGGGTCCAAATCGATGTGTTTGTTAATGGAGTGAAGGGACTCAAGTGAAGGCTGTCCTATGAACCTGAACCATGGAAGATAAATGTGTTGTCATCGAGTTATTGAGGTCTACAGCTTAGAAAAAGGCTCTTCAACTCATCAAATCTGTGCTGGTCAAAACAACTACCTGACCATTTTAATCCCACTTTCCAGCACATGGCCCATACCCTTGTATGCTTTGGCATTGCAAATGCGCATCTAAATACTTCTTAAATGTTATGTGCATGTCGGCCTCTACCACCCTTCCAGTTTCCCACCAGCCTCTGAGTGAAAAGATTTTCCCTCACATCTCCTTATCTTTAATCTGTGCCCCATTGCCACTGATCTCTCCACCAAGGGGAAATGTTTCTTCCAGCCTTACATGTCTATGCCCCTCATATGCATCGCAACCATGCTCCCACCACACCACCTCAGTCTCCTCTGTGCTAAAGGCTGAAAAGAAGTCAAGGAGGAGAAGAAGGGACAATGTACTATTATCACATTTCTGAAGGGTTTTTTTTATCAATTCACAGGATGAGGGCGGCATTGGCTAGGCCAGCATTTATTGCCCATCACTAAGTCCCCAGAGGGCAATTAAGGCCAGGCCAGGTAAGGATGGCAGTTTACCTTCCATATAGTGAGCCAATTTGATTTTCCTGACAATCAACAATGGATTCGTGGCACACGTATTTTTATTGAATCCAAATTCGAACCCGGATCCTTAGAACATCACCCGGGTCTCTCAATTAATAAACCAGTGATAATACTACTCGGCCATCAACTCCCCTTACATGATGACACTTGTGAATTTGATTAACACTCACACAGTGCTGTACCAGGACAGATATGGACAAATTCAATGTGCAATTGTGGGACAGGTGGACAGGGTTTAGAAACCACCAGTACAGGGACTTCAAAGTGGGAAAGATTCGGAGTTAGAGTCGTAGAGTCATACAGCACAGAAACAGGCCCTTTTGGGTCAACTTGTTCATACTGAACAGATTTCCTAAACTGAATTTTCCCATTTGTTTGTAAATGGCCTGTATCCCTCTAAACCTTTCCTCTCCATGTATCTCTCCAAGTAACCTTAAAATGTTCCAATTTTGACCACCTCTGGCAGCTTGTTCCAGGTACATACTGTCCTCTATGTGAAAAAGTTCCCCTTTAGGTCCCTTTGAAATCTTTCCCCTCACATTGAACCTACACCCTTGAGTTTTGGACACCCCTTCCCTGGGGAAAAGACCTTGGTTTTTATCCTTATCCATGTCCCAAAGGCAAAAGAGAGCTGGGCCAAAGATTGGAAGAACAGACACAGCAAGGGTTGTATGTTTTCAGGAGGGAAGGATGACGCTAAGTTTGAAAAGGTGGAGTCAAATATCCAGAAGGTGGACACACTGGGAGTTTGTATGCAAGCAGCAAAGGGGATGGGAATCATGATAAGGGAGCAGGAGCTGGATCTTGGAGGTGAAATGACCTTGGAAAAACTTGATAAAGTTTGAAAGGAAAACTACAGAGAGGTGCAAGCTCAAGGGTAGGGCATGGAGGAAGCCTGGTCTGGTCAGAAAGAGAGAAAGCACAAGAAGGTTAAGGCTGAGGTTAAAGCTTGTCAAAGATATTTGACTTGAGATGTACAATTGAGCACACAAAGAGTAGAAATGACAGTCATCACCCACACTGGCCCACCAGTACTGGTATTATTTATGCTGTTCATCATCCTCCTTTCTTGTTCCACTGGGATATTCCCCGAACAATCTTGGTATGAATTGTTCTGTCCAGAAGCACTCGAACCTGATATTTGACACACACCTTGCAGCCTCCAACATTATAAAGCAGCAGCAATCCCATCACTGCCTGTAGAGAGAGACAGCTGAGCAATGGATCTAATTGTCTGTTCCTCCAGTGAGACAGTATTGTGTCCTTTAACACATAGGCACAATAACATGCTGCTTCTTGCCATCTCCACAATCTGCTGAAGGCGACAAGCATTTTGTTTGAATTTTGGAAAATTGATGCTTTCTATTTTGCACAAAGAGAAGAGACAATGCACCTCAATGACAGCCCTGGAGGATATTATTTGATACATTAAAAGGGAATTAATTTTATTGAACTCCTCAGTAGAAATAGATTGAGTGCATATTATAACTGTTGTGCTTATATATCGTGTTGGCTGTGAGTCTTCCTTTTTTTTATTTTTTGATGGCATGTGCCAGCATTTGTTGTCCAGCCCTTCTTGCTTTGTTGGACCATGGGTGAGAACAGTTAGAAAAGAGCCACATTGCTGTGGGTCTGGAGTCACATGAAGGCCAAACCAGGTAAGTATGATAATTTCCTTTCTTAAAGGATATTAGTAAACCATTTGTACAGCAATCAATGAGTGTTCTTGTGGTCACTGTTATTGATGTTAACCCGGATTTATTCATTAATTTTAAATTCCATCTGTTGCCATTGTGAAATTTTATGCCATCTCCTCTTTAGCCTATGCCTTTGAATTACTAGGTTAGTGAGACATTACCACTAAACCACTGCAATATCCCCAAGTCGATTTTTTAAGCACTGCATCAATTAAGAATAACACTCTAGTAGATGTCTGAATAAATTTGCATTTCAGTCCAAATTCATTTGATATTGGAACAGATTGGAGGTACATGAAAATACTGTTGATGTTTTGTTCTTCACTGATTTCTTAAAAGTTAATTTTAATAGTCTTCTCAAGAATCTTAGAATAGTCTTCATTATTGTGAAGATAATTGTTAAATTTAACATCTAAAAAAGGTTGACAAGGGACTAATTTCACTCCACTCAAATCCACTCTTCAATAGCTCATACTTCCAAGTGAAAGGCTTGCATTTGTATAGCTCCTTTCATGGCCTTAGGATATCCCAAAGTACTTTACACGGGATGAAGAGTTATTCCTCTAAAGTGAATTCACTGCTGTAGGAAACACCGGAGCGACTAAATTTTTGATCATCAAAGTCCCGCACATGGCAATGAGATAACAATACCTAGTAGCTATCAAGATTTAGATTAAATGATGGCAAGGATTCTTTTTGATACTCCTCTGATGCTTGAGTTAACACAAGATAATGTCTGGCAGCACCAGGAGCCCATAATACTATCAACGATAATATGATAACCTTGGGCTCCGCTGGCTGGTAGAGCAATGAGAGATCCCAGCTGCATCTTTACAAGGTCCACACAAGGCACACACCAAACAGACAATGGGTGAGGCCACCAGCAGAGCTTCCACTAGAATCAAGACCCTGACGGTGGAGGCGTCAGCTGCTTGATAATTGGAAGTTGACGATTCCTGCACTCAGTAACACTGCAGGGGAAACACCCACCAGAGTCTGACTCTGGTCAGTAGGTGCTCGGAGTTCAGGTAGGTGGGTGTCATAGGTAGATAGAGGCAGCAGGATGTCAATAGCAAGGGTAGGGGGTGTGACTCTCAGTCGGCCTCCCCCACCTTCCTGATTTCCAATCCTTTAATCAAGCCGCGAGAGCTTTTGATTAAGGATACCTCAGCAGACGGGTGGAAAGGTGACCTCACTGTTTTAGCTGCCGCACGGTGACAAAGCCCACTCCCCATTGGATTAATCCCATCAGCATCAGGATCAGTCCCTTCCATAGTCAATAATTAGCTTCAATTGCCAATTTTGCAAGGTTTATAAAGGTTGACTTCACTCCAACAAAGGTGGGAAGGCAGCAAGATTCACATCTGCCACTATCCCTCTAATTAACCTAGACATGGAGAAAGTAAGATCAGGAGGAGGCCGTTTGGCCCTTCAAGCCCGCTCTGCTATTCAATATGATCATGACCAATCATCTCAGGGCCATTTTCCTGCTTTCTTCCCACACCCTTGATCCCTTTACTCCTAAGAGCTATATCTAATTCCCTCTTGAAAACATGCAATGTTTTCACCTCAATTGCTTTTCATAAACAAGAATTCCACAGGCTCACCACTCTCTGGGTGAAGAAATTTCTCCTCATCTCAATCCTAATTGACCTACCCTGTATCCCTGGTTCTCGACTCTCCTGCCATTGGCAACATCCTCCCTGCATTGGCCCAGTTTAGTCCTATCAGAATTTTATACATTTCCCTCAGATCTCCCTTCATTCTTGCAAACTCCACTGATTGTGGTCCTAATCAATCCAGTCTCTCTTCTTATGTCAGTCCTGCCATCTCAGCAATCAGTCTCGTAAACCTGTCTTTCACTCCCTCCATAGTCAGGACGTTCTTCCTCCAATAAGGGGGCCTCAAGTGCACACAGTGCTGCAAATGTGGTCTTAGAAAGACTGTGTGCAGTTGCAGCAAGACATCCTGCTCCTGTCCTTGAATCCTTGCACTGTGACAACCAACAGACTGCCTGCTACACCCGCACACTTACTTTTAACAATGATATCCTTGTCACTTTCAAACCCACCACTGAGAAGAGCAAAGATTTCACTCACTGGAATTCCAGAAGGCCAAAAATGTTGGTTTAACAAACGGGCAAGGAGAAGGGTAAATGTGCTTGGAATTATAGAGAGAATTCCAAAGCTTAAGGCGTAGGATTGGTGACCCGGTTACAACACAGGGAGTGCATGAGGTCAAAACTAGAGGAGCACTGAAGTCTCAAAGAATTGTCAGGCCGGTGGACATTATAGAAAATGGAAAAGATTGAATAGGGAAGGATTTGAATATATGAATGAGAATTTTGGACTGCAGAGTTCAGATGAGCTTGTGTTGAGGTGGAGGTGACTGGCTGACCAGAATTTTGGAATAGACAGGTCTAGAGGTTACAAAGCCATGGATGAGGGAGTCGGTGGCAAAAGAACTGAAACAGAGGCAGAAATGAGTTTTGTTACAGAGATCCGGAGAAACAGGTGTCACTACCAGCCAGTCTTCTAAACATAATTTTGTCCCCGAGCTCTGATTTAACAATGAAGGGTAGTTAGAAAGCTGAAACGTCCTCATGAGAAGGACCTGGGGATAGTCTTTCAATACAGCCTACTGCCAGCAATGCTATCCAAGTCTTTCTAGAGGCACTGATAAACCATGTCAAATCATAACATGGGCCAAGACAGAGAGGTCCAAGGTCACCAATAACCCTTTAAGGCACAGTGCCTAAAAGCAGAGAGTGATGAAATGTGTCATTCAAATTGTTGTCCATAGATGCGTCAAACATATGATTGTTTTTTTTTGCTGAGGATAAAGGGTAATCTCTTTTTCTGGTCCTCTATCAATGACCAGCCATCTGAAGCACTGAGCCATAGAGATCATTGCTCACGAGATTAGGTCAAAATGCTTCCTAACAGCACTCTGGGTGTGCCAATACCACATTGCAGTGGTTCAAACAGACATCCTACTGCCACCTTCTCAAGGGCATTTCAGGGCTGAGCAATAAATGCTGGCTCAGCCAATGACACTCACAATCCATGAACAAATTAAAAATAAACATTATTTTCTGGCTCGGAGGCAAGATTTCTAAAACTGAGCCAGTGTTGACGGTCACTACACAAAATAGCTCACTGCTTGAGGTCAAAGATGTTTCAAATTCATGCCAACTTGATTCAGAAGGTGTGATATGCATTGAATCATGTTGCATATCATAATATTTTATCCACTTCTTTCTCTTGGATGGTATGTTACATTTCATTGAAGTTGTAATGTTTTCTACCAGTCCACTGATTAATGGAAACATATAAAATCTTCCTGTAATTTTGGTCTGTGCCAAAATTAACAATAATCATGAGCATGTTATTCAAAAGACTTTACTATTAAATGTTAATCAGTCCTCAATCAGATGGCAATCGCCTCTGGGACAATGCAGGAACTCCCTTCCTGATAGCACTGTGGATGTAAGATGGATGGCGGCAGATCAAGGAAGCAGCTCACCACCACCAACTTCTCAGCAAGTGAAACCCACACCCTTAAACAAATAACAAAAATGTTATCTGTCGTGGCTCAAGACTTTCTTAAAGACTGCCATATTTATGGTCTTATTGAATGAATTCTTGAGGACTACGTTAAATGAGTGTAATCATTACCTATCAGAAAGGAGGAATGCTATCCTCCAGGACAGTGAGAGACAATTGCAAGAAATATTTTATAATTACACAAAGCAAATCTGCATAAAATTGCTCTTTTCATCTCTAGTTTCTATCTCATGGCATTCGATGACATTTGAACCTACTATTCGGTGCACTGATGTTTGTCAGAACAGGATGCAGTTGAGTGATAATCTATAGGAGCAGGAAATGGCGTGTGAATTATGAATGAACCTGTAGCTCAAGCAGGAGCTGTGCCTCACTTCAGTTCAACTGAAACGCAGGCCAACCCCAGAACCTGTCTCATTCAACAATATTGCTATTCCCTCCGCCAGAATCACCAGTGGGTGGTGAGCATCAAAGAATGTTTGATAGCAGTTCATTATATTCAGACTTATGCACAGATTTTGTGACAGCCCTCACCTTCTTTACATTTCTTCAACTTACTAAATGCTGTTTGGCACAGCTGAAAAGAACGAGTGTTCTTCACAGATTCTCTTCTGTACGATCAATTGAATCTTCTTGTTGGCAGAAATTCAAACTCAAGGCCTCAATTTTGTCCAGCTTTGGAAAGCTCTCTTGAGTCACTTATCGCAAACAAACAGAGTCTTTTTACAGGAAGTGCTAAGAAAGAGAACGTTGCCTTAATATAACACCTTTCCAAATCTCAGGAAAGTGCTTTGTAGGCAATGAGTAACTTTTGAAATGTAGTCACTGTGGTAAGGTATCAAAGCCAGTAGTCAATTTGTGAACAGCAAACTTCCACAGACAATAATCCGATAAGAATCCATTTCTGGATGAATTAAAGCATCCTCCAGTTAAATATGGAGAAAATTGAAGCCATTGCATATATCTCCTGCTACATGTTCCATTCCTCAATTTCCAATTTCACCCATTTTCTTTCTAAAAGTGTAAGATTCAGCCATTTCTGTTCATAACGTGTCTATTAATTTCAAGATGCCCATCAAATTTTATATCCAAGTTATGACTTAAACCCGACCCACACCCCTCCCATTCATCTCTAAGCCCCGACCCACAAAACTCATTCCTGATGAATGGCTTATGCCCAAAACGTCAATTCTTCTGCTCCTCAGATGCTGCCTGACCTGCTGTGCATTTCCAGCAACACACTCTCGACTCTGAGCTCCAGCATCTGCAGTCCTCACTTTCTCCTATCACTAAGGCTGCCTAATTCCTCATTGTAACGTCACCCAACGTCTCACTTATCTCAGTTCATCTCTTGCTGACATCATTATTCATGCCTTTGTTCCCTCTGACCCCAATGACTCCAACATATTTCTGGCTGGTCTGCTATCCTCTGTTAACCTGAGATCATCCAAAACCGTCCAACCAATGTTTGAATCTACGGCAAGCCTCATTCCTCATCACCCTTCCATTCACTGACCCACTCTGACCCCCGGTAACGCATCATCTTGATTTTCAAACTCTCTTTCCACTTTTCAATTCCATCCATGGCCTTGCCTCTTCCTGTCTCTGTAAGCTTCTCCTTCAGCCCCAACAACACTCTGCGATATCTGCACTCCTCAAATGCCAGAATCTTGTCAAGTCCCAATGCTCCCAAGTCCCATTGATGGCCATGCCTTCAGAAACAAGCTCTGCAATACCAGCCCTGCACCTCTGTGTCTTGCTTTGAAAAGCTCTTGACAGCGTAGTGTTTTGACGAAACATTTGGTGGTCAGATCAATCATATCTTCTTCTGTGCTTCAGTGATGTACTTTGTTTTTACCTTGCTCACATGAAGCAGCTTAAGATCCTTTGTTACGTTAAAGGTGCAATATAAACCATCCTTCCAATGGGCCTACTTGTTTCATAAATCTATATATTTGCTTCAGTGACCTCTGCTGTTAAATTATTCTGTTAAGCTTTGTGTGAAACAGCACTACTCGGCACACTGGGTTTGGCCATGATCTCCAGTTATAACTGAAATGAAAAATGAAAATTTCTGTCAAACTGATTGATAGCTCATTGTAGCCAAATATTGTGATGGAATATGGCTGATGATGAAATCAAAATTGATGATGTTTTGCGATTTCATATGAATTTTATTGCTTTCATAGAACAATTATATTAAAAAAAGCTAGCAATATCTTTTAGAATAATTTATGGGGCATTAAAAAGCAAAGAGCTGCAAAAGTCTTTTGTACTGTTTCTTGTGAAGCCAATAAAAAGACATCGGAACAGAGTCCGTATAAGAATCCAGTAAATGTATTGAAAAATAGCCACAATACCCTTTTAAACAGTTTTATTTGCAACCCCTTTTATAGGAACCCTACAGTGCAGGAAGAGGCCATTGAACCCATTGAGTCTTCCCTAACACTCCAAAACCTATATCATAAGACCATAAGAAATAGGAATGGGATTAGGCCATTCAGCCCCAGGAGCCTGCTCTATCATTCAATAGCATCATTGGTGATCTGATATTCCTCACATCTATATTCTTGCCCTTTGCCTGTAACCATTGATTCCCCAACTGATCAAGAATCTGTCTATCTCAGCCTTACATATATATAACGAAATCTGCCCCACAGCACCCTCAGACTCACAACTCTTTAGGAAAGAAATTCCTCCTCATCTCAGTCTTAAATTGGCGCCCATTTATTCTGATATTATGCCCTCTGATCCCAGATCTTCCCATGAGGAGAAACACCCTCTCAGCATTTACCCTGTCAAACCCCTTAAGAAACCTATGGGTTTCAATGACATCATCTCTCATTCTTCTAAACCCCAGTGAATAGAATCCCAACCTGTTTAACCTTTGCTCATAAGACAACCCCTCCATACCAGGGATCATCCTAGTAAATGTCCTCTGAACTTTTGAATTTCCAATGAAATGATATCTTTCTTTAAATAAGGAGACCAAATTGCTCACACTACTGCAGATGTGGTCCCAACAGCACATTGTGCAGTTGCAGTAATGCTTCTCTACTCTTAGACTCCAAACCCCTTGAAATAAGAGGGGACATTCCATTAGCCTTCCTGATTACCTGCTGCACTGTTGTGCTAGCTTTCTGTGCTTTGTGCACAGGTTCTCTCAATTCCTTTTGTGTAGCAGGTTGCTGCCATTTTTTCTAAATAAATAATATTCTGTTCCCTTTCTTCTCCCTTCAAAAATGAACAACTTCACATTTTCCCACATTATACTCCATTTGCCAACTTACTTAGCCTATGAGTAACTCTTTGTAAATTGCTTGTAACTCACAACCTGCCTTTCCACCTATTTTTACGTCATCTACCAATTTGGCTACAGTGCAATCACTTCCTTCCTCCAAGTCATTAATATATATTGTAAATAGTTGTGGTCTCAGCACTGATCCTTGCGGATGCCCACTGGTAACAGGTCACCAACCTGAAAAAGCACTCTTTATTCCCACTCGCTGTTTTCTGCCCATTAGCCAATTCTCTATCCATGTCAATATACTATATCAAACACACCAGGCTCTTATGTTTTAACCTTTTGTGAGGTACTTTGTTGAACATCTTCTGGATGCCCAATTACAACATATCTCCTGGTTCCCTTCCATCCATTTTGATTGAGATCTCTTCAGAAAACTCCAATAATTTAGAGAGACATGCTTTCCCTTTCATCAATAGCACGCCATGGTTACAGTGCCTGTTCAGGAAGCTTATCATATACCTCTGAAGCAGGTATGACTTAAACTGGGGCCTCCTGGCTCAGAATTATGGGCTACCAGTGGAGAAATATATGCTCCATGTAGCCAATTGCCACTCCTCCATCATCACTGTGTCTCTGACAGACAGACGCACGTGCACATACACTATGAAGAAAGATTGGGTAGGTTGATGTTGTTTTCTTCCAGCAGAGGAGGCTGAGAGAAGATTTAATTGAAGTATATAATATTATCAACAGAGTGGATAGGGAGGACTAATACCCCTTAGTACATGGGTCAGGAAATTGTTTTAAAGTAATGGAGAAAAGGATTCGAGAGCAACTGAGGCTCATTGCTTTACCGACAGAAGGGTCAGAGCTCATCGCCTTAAAGAGTGGTCATTGCAGAAGCCTGAACATAATTTGAAATGAATACTTATGCATACACTTGTGAGCACTAAGGTTATTAACCAGGAGCTAAAACGAGTGATTAAGGTAGATAAGGCTTTTTTTGTAGCTGACACAATCACAGTGAACCAAATGGACTTCTTCAGTGCCTTATGTTTTGTGTTTCTAAGACAGTTCAGCACCAACTTTCCAAGACCAATTAGGGATTGCAAGATTTAATAAAATCCTCCAATCCTATAGATATTTATAATCATCCTGTTCTGACATACAGCTGAAGTAGGGTAGGACTTGAATCTGGACTTCTTGATCCAGGAATAGGGACATTGTCACTGTACCACAAGAGTCCTTGGTCCTAATTGAATAGGATATGCAGCTTAGAAACAAACCATTCAAACCAGTTGGTTACTCCAGCATGTGTACTGCACACAAGTATTTCTACTCCTACCATTGACTTGGCCTACTCTCATGAACGTTACTAATTCAAATTTCTAAAGAAGAGTCATTTCAAACTCAAAACTTCAATGTTACTTCTCACTTCACAGATGCTGCCACACCTGCTGAGTTTCTCCAACATTCTCTATGTTTGTTATGAAGCATTGCCTTGGGGTAGACTTGATATGGTCTGTATGAATGTTATCACGTGTGAAAGCCTGTTTCAGTTCATGTTTCTACAGAAATTGTGATATGTTTAAAAGATAAATAGCATTTCACTGTCATGCCATGGGTATCAACAGAGGAACTATCACATTGATCAGCTTATCAGAGCCTGGAATTTGCTGGAGAAGTATCCCCAAATGAGAAGCGAATGAAAACAATCGATCTTTTCTGATCCTTAATCCTGAACGCATTCATTTCAAATTTGGTTTTAGAGTCGTCTTCTTTATTTCCATCTTTAAATATAAATCCCTAAATCTCGAATTGGCACAAAACAAACAAACAAACAAACAAACGATAGATTTTTTTATTCAGCTGTGGGAGGTGGGCATCACCAGCAAGGACAGGATTTTTTTGTGCAACCTTAATTGCCCTTGAGAAGGCATGTGATCAGTTGCCTTTTTGAACTGCTGCTTGCAGTAGGTAGACTCACAATGCTGTTCGGAAGGGATTTCCAGGATTTTGACCCATCAACACTGAAGGAACAGTGATATATTTCCAACTCAAAATGGTGAGTGGCTTCACAGATAACTTGCAGATAGTGGTGTTCCCATATATCGACTGATCACGACATCTGAGCAGGTTGAAGTTCCAGGTTTAGAAAGGATAAATCCTATGAGATAATACTCAACATTTTGAGTTATTAAATCTGTCTCATATCAATCTGGTAGCTTGTGACATCCACTATTTTAATCTTTCATATGTCTTATTCCATATCTTTCACTGCGGATCAGCTTTTCCTATCTATCAGTGTACATAATGAACACAAGAGTCTGCATTTATAGAGTAGTTCAAAGGGTGGCCTGATAGCTCAGTGGTTAGCACTGCTGCCTCACAGCACCAGGGACCTAGGTTCGATTCCAACCTCGTGCGATGGTCTGTGTGGACTTTGCATATTCTCCCTGTGTCTGTGTGGTTTCCTCCCACAGTTCAAAGAAATGCAGTTCAGGTGAATTGGCCGTGCTAAATTACCCAAAGTGTTAGGTGCATTAGTTAGAAGGAAATGGGTCTGGATGGGTTACTCTTCAGAGGGTTGATGTGGACTTGTTGGGCTGAAGGGCCTGTTTTCACACTGTAGGTAATCTATGGTAATGAAATATCTCAAGGTGCCACAATCAAGTTGACTATTTGAGAACATCTGCACAGCTTTCACATTACATGACTGATTAGGTTCCTCTTTAAAATGTAATCTACATCTATGCAACCCTACAGTTTTATATTTTAGTGTGTACAAGCTGACCCTTCTAGTCACCCTAATGAGAAAGTTGCTGAACTCTGTGTCAGGTTGGGGACAGCAGTATAGTTAATCTTAACCTGTTCGACCTGCTTTCATTGACAGACAAAAGAGAGGGAGGGGGACCTGAAAACAGTCACTGATACCTGGAGAGGGAGGGGGACCTGAAAACAGTCACTGATACCTGGAGATGGAGGTGGACCTGAAAACAGTCACTGATACCTGGAGATGGAGGGGGATCTGTAAACAGTCACTGATACCTGGAGATGGAGGGGGACCTGAAAACAGTCACTGATACCTGGAGATGGAGGGGACCTGAAAACAGTCACTGATACCTGGAGATGGAGGGGGACTTGAAAACTGATAACTGGAGATGGAAGGGGACCTGTGAGAGCAGGAAAGTGAGGGAACAGAGACAGTCACCAGCCCAAGGAGAGTGGGAGACAAAGAGGGAACAGAGACACTGCAAACACAGCGGCCTCCTGCTCTTCATGATGCTATGACTAGTTTTTTTTATTTCGCCTTATGACATTTGACCTGTCAGAATAATGAATCTTGCAACTATTCCCAGAAATTTAACACTTACATGCACATGACATCGAATCATTTTCCATCTGTGACTAACAGGAGGTCACAAGCTTACTTTGAACTCTGTGATCTCTCCCTGACTCCCTCTCGACTTCAGTTTCATTCTTGACTTTCTACTGCAACCTCTGCTGATTGTGGCTCAACTGACTCTTTGATTATTTGTGTCAAAACTGTACATGACATTCAGAAAGCAAATTGCTTTGAATTTATTTCAATCAATTCCTGTCATACATCTAGCCCTGCAATCTCGCTATTTGCTGACAATACCTCACTCAGGTTGACACCCACCAGGCACTTATAATGAATAGCTTCTCCAAGTTGCTCAGGGAACTGGCCAAATTGATCAATTTGATGTGAATATGTTTTGTTTCATTGGGCCATAAAATATATGTAATAATGTTACTTTGGAGAAGAACCAGGACTGTCTGTGAATGCGAGCACTGTGTCTGTTATATTTTTATGTTTCTAAAAACTACAGACTTGAATGAGAAAGAGCTGCTTTAAAAATAGGGATTTACTAAGATAGAATCATAGGGATATATCATCCGTGCTGACCAGATATCCTAAATTAACCTAGTCCCATTAGCCCATATCCCTCTAAATCGTTCCTATGCATATGCACATCCAGATGCCTTTTAAGTATTGTAATTGTACCAGCCTCTACCACTTCCTCTGGCAGCTCAATCCACATTGCTCCATAATTTCATGGCATGACAATGCTACAGTTTTAAGAGGTGTTTTTTGTCCCTTTTTTAATGAAGAGACGTTAAGACACAGCCTTTGAGGCCCTGGATTTTTTTTAAAATGTTACTACAATAGAAGCAACATGAAATGGGCGGAGTCACACTGCTAAAGAACCCTGGGTTTAGTTTAGCTTTCATTATTTGTTGAGATTTTAAACTTGGTGGTGGAAGCTGCCATACATCTCTCCCTGCTACAGCAAAGCACTTGACCGCTCTCTCTCTCTCTGTCTCCCTGTCTCTCTCTGCCAGAATTTTCTCTTGGTGTTCTTTTCTCCTGGACTGGAGAAACAGCATGTTATAAAATTCTAATATTGAATTTGCCTTTGCCAAGGGTTCATTTCTGGGATGTTACTATACTGGAACAGTTGGTGCTTCACAGTTAAATAATCTATTATTTTGTTAAGTTTTCCAGTTGAGTTAAAATTATACCAATTCTTCTTTCTTTTATTTGTATTTTAACTGTGGGGTAGGAATAATTTTGTTGCTTAAAGCCGAGTAGTGTGACCAATCGCATCACATCTGGAAGGCAGCAACTTACACTTGCCTGTAAATAAGATAAAAATTAGGATAGAAGTAACATCGAGGCCATCTCACGGATATATTTTGAGTTGGTCTGGTCCAGGAGGAATTCAATACCAATTGTGAACTCTATATTTTTTGTGAGGCTATGGGTTCCTGCAATGTGCAATCAGGAGTTTGTTTTCACAAATGAGGCTGCTTGCTTCTCAGCTAACTGAGCAGGTTGGAACTGGAAGCAAGGTCAAGAGACGCAGACAAACAGAGAGAGAAGAACACATAACTATGTGTCGTTTGTCTCCCCAGCAGAAACTGCCTGTTCCCTGCAGTGAGAAACTCAGTTTAAATTCAGAGTGAACCAATTATCTTTCCTGTAGCAACAACTGTCAGCTGCGATTTTTGAATTGGCAAATAAGAAGCGTTTTCCAAGTGAATCAGTCACTCTGTACTTATTACAAACCAGTGGAAGCTTCCAGAGAAACATACCAGAGACCTGCCTGGCCAAAGGTTGACCATCTCAGCACTGAAGTTGGGAAACAAAGACCACTGAACTGGTTTTTTAGTTTTTCTACCTCCACCAATAATCTATCTTCCGTGTGTGTATGTGTGTGTGTGTATAGAGTTTTAGTTAGTCATGTTATATGCCAATGGTTTATAACTATTGACTTGTAGTCATGTCAAATTTCTTGGAATAAATAATATTTTTTCTTTAGTACAATCAGTTCTGATAAAATGTGATAGTTCTGTTCTTGTGCGATCCCACGTTATAAGAGGATCACGCAATGGTAGCTCCATTTAAACAAATGAGGCCAGAATCACTTTATAGCCAACACAGGGAAGGAAAGTTTGCATTCTACAAATACCAATCTAAGTTCTTCAATTGGTTGAAAGCTAATTCATGTTGAACCGACTGTACTGAAACCTGGTCCAAGCTTTCTATCCACCTCAGTCTGAAAGTCAGGTAAATCAGAGCAGTGTCCATATTTTATAAAGAAACTTTGACGTTTGTTACACCTTGAGTATAGCCGGGTTCAATATACAGAGCACTACCCCAATAGACCATGACAGATAATTGTGGGAATGCTCCTAGTTTTCTTTTGCTATAACACAATGGGAAAGGTAACAACAATTTGAATTTTTATAGTACTTTCAATGTAGTAAAACATTACCAAGGCACACCAAGATTTGACAGTCAGAAAGCAAAGCATAATGTCAGGATTACTGCAAGCTTAGTCAAAGAAGTTGGCTTTGAGGTTGCAGAGAAGGATGCACAGATATTAAGAATTGAATTTAGGTGGCATGGTGACTCAGTGGTTAGCTCTGCTGCCTAAAAGCGCCAGGGACCTGGGTTTGATTCCAGCCTCAGGTGATTGTATAGAGTTTGCACATTCTCCCTGTGCCTGCATGGGTTTCCTCCCACAATCCAAAGATGTGCAAGTTAGGTGAATTGGCCATGCTAAATTGCCCATAGTGTTCAGGGATGTGTAGGTTAGGTGCATTAGCCAAAGGTAAATGTTGCTCGTTGGAGGGTCAGTGTGGACTTGTTGGGCCAAATGGTCTCTTTCCTCACTGTAGGGATTCTCTGGGAATTCCAGAGCCTGGTCTTATGTTGCAGGACAGACACCCAAAACAGGGCGAGGGTAAATTTTTGTTTTTCTGGTCATAATTACCTCATCCTTTATTGTTGAGCTTGTTAGTCCTCCAACTCAGTCACTAATCAGAACCAGATAGTGATTGTAGAATTTAACTTTTGCATTGTGAATGGTTATGACTACCCAAGGCATGAACTGTTTCCCTTTGCCCACTGTTCAGCCGGATTATGTTACGATATGCTTCTTGTCATTTTTATGACAGTTCACTCACACATCTCACTATAATATGATCAAAGTACATGACTCCCCGATATTGACTGTAATTGTGTGGCATAACCCAACAAGAGAATTGGTGAGCGAGCTAATCAGGCATAAGAAGCTTGCTAGAAGCCACATAGGACTCACAATATTAGTGGTAAGTGACACTAGCCCATAGCCTGTCCAAACTTTCCTCATAAGATAGTCTGTTCTTTCCAGGCATCAATCTCATAAATAGAGGAGACAAGGGTCTAGTGATATTATCACTAGGCTATTAATCCAGACACCCAGATAATAATCTGGGGAGCTGGGTTCAAATCCCATCATGGCAGATAGCGAAGTTTGAATTGACAGTCTAATGAAGATCATGAAACCATGATTGACTGACATGGGGAAAGCCCCAGCTGGTTCACAAATGCTCTTTAACGAAGGAAACTGCCATCCTTACCTGGTCTGACTGACATGTGAGTCAAGGGTGTGGTGCTGAAAAGCACAGCAGGTCAGGCAGCATCCGAAGAGCAGGAGAATCGACATTGCAGGCATAAGCCCTTTGTCAGGAATGAGGCTGATAGTCCAAAGGGGCTGAGAGATAAATGGGAGGAAGGGGTGGTGCTGGGGGGATGGTAGCCTAGAGTATGATAGGTAGATGGAGGTGGGGGTAATAGTGATAGGTCGGAGAGGAGAGTGGAGCGGCTAGGTGGGAAGGAAGATGGACAGATAGGACAGATAAAGAGGTCAGTGCCAAGTTGGAAGATTGGATCTGGGATAAGGTGGGGGGAGGGGAAATGAGGAAACTGGTGAGATAAACATTGATCCCATGTGGTTGGAGGGTTCCAAGGTGGAAGATGAGGTGTTCTTCCTCCAGTTGTCAGGTGGTTAGGGTTGGAGGAAGCCCGTGTCCTTGGGGAGTGGGAGGGTGAGTTGACGTTTTGGCCACAGGGTGGTGAAGCAACCTGGGATTTCACTAGTTTCCTAATCTCCCCTCCCCCGACCTTATCCCAGATCCAACTTTCTAACTCAGCACCGCCCTCTTGAACTTTTCTCCCTGTCCATCTTCCTTCCCACCTATCTGGTCCACCCTCCTCCCCGACCTATAACAATTACACCCACCTCCATCTACCGATCACACTCTCAGCTACCTTCCCCCCAGCCCCAACCCCCTCCCATTTATCTCTCAACCCCCTTGGGCCACAAGCCTCATTCCTGATGAAGGGCATATGAGCGGAACATCGAATTTCCTGCTCCTTGGATGCTGCCTGACCTGCTGCGTTTTTCCAGCACCGCACTCTTGATTCTGATCTCCAGCCTCTGCCATTTTCACTTTCCCTGATCTGACATACATGTGACTCCAGTCCCACAGAAATGCGATCGACTGCACCCTAGGAAAGTACGCTGGTAATGCCCATCCAATGAGTTAAAAATCACCGCTGAACTGCCTCCAATGCATTTACATCCTAACTCCAACAAGGAGAACCAAAACTGCACAGAGTATTCAAGACATAGTCTCACCAATACTCTGTATAACTGGAGCATTATGTCTTTATGTTTATGTTCCATTTCTTTGACAATGATGGGTAGCATTCCATTAACTTTCTTAATTGCTTATTTGCAGCTGCTGACATACAGTTATCTGCTGGAACACTGTGATTTTCATGTTTAGCTTCTTGAGTTAGGTAATTGTGGGTTGAAATCTAACTCCAAAGATGTGACCGTCCAGGCTGAGAATTCAGTGCAACACTCAGGAAATGGAGCACCGTTAGATGAGATATTAAACCGAAGGGTGTTTCCTCACTAACAGTTGAATGTTGAACCTTCCACAGCCACTATTCATAGAAGGTCGAGGACGTTCTGAGCACTGTTCTGACTATTATCTAACCTGTATCCTGCATATATTAAGAAAGATTCTCTAATTAACGTTGTCAACGGATTTGCCAACTTTTCACTTTTCATGTATGACAAGAGTACTATGATAGAGTCATAGGGATGTACAGCACGGAAACAGACATTTAGGTCCAACTCATCCATGCCGACCAGATATCCCAACTCAATCTAGTCCCACCTGTCAGCACCTGGCCCATATCCCTTCAAACCCTTCCATTCATATACCCATCCAGATGCCTTTTAAATGTTGCAATTGTACCAGCCTCCACCACTTCCTCTGGCAGCTCATTCCATACACATACCACCCTCGGAGTGAAAACGTTGCCTCTTAGGTCTCTTTTATATCTTTCCCCTCTCACCCTAAACCTGTGGCCTCTAGTTCTGAACTCCCCCACCCCAGGGAAAAGACTTTGCCTATTTATCCTATCCATGCCCCTCATGATTTTATAAACCTCTATAAGGTCACCCCTCAGCCTCCAATGCTCCAGGGAAAACAGCCCCAGAATATTCAACCTCTCCCTATAGCTCAAATCCTCCAAACCTGGCAACATCCTTGTAAATCTTTTCTGAACCCTTTCAAGTTTCACAACAGAATTGAACACAATATTCCAAAAGTGGCCTAACCATTGTCCTGTACAGCCACAACATGATCTCCCAACTCCTGTACTCAGTACTCTGACCAATAAAGGAAAGCATATATTCTATACCAAACATCTTCTTCACTATCCTATTTACCTGCAACTCCATTTTCAAAGAGCTATGAAGCTGCACTCCATGGTGTCTTTTTTCATCAACACTCCCCAGGATCTTACCATAAAATGTATAAGTCCTGCTAAGATTTGCTTTCCCAAAATGTAGCACCTCACATTTATCTAGATTAAACTCCATCTGCCACTTCTCAGCCCATTGGCCCATCTGATCAAGATCCCATTGTAATCTAAGGTGACCTTTTTCGCTGTTAACTACACCTCCAATTTTGGTGTCACCAGCAAACTTACTAACTATACCTCCGATGCTCAAATCCAAATCATTTTGATAAATTATGAAAAGTAGTGGACCCAGCACCAATCATTGTGGCACTCTACTGGTCACAGGCCTCCAGTCTGAAAAACAATCCTCCACCACCACCTTTGAGCCAGTTCTGTATCCAAATGGCAAGTTCTCTCTGTATCCCATGAGATCTAACCCTGGTCACTAGTCTCCCATGGGGAACCTTGTCGAATGCCTTTCTGAAGTCCATTTAGATCACATCTACCACTCTGCCCTCATCAATCCTCTTGAGATAGCACCTTCCAAATCCAAGATCGCTACCACATGGAAGGTCAGGGCTACTAGATGTTTGGGAGTACTGCCATCAGCAAGTTCCTCTTCAAGTCACACGCCATCCTGACTTGGCATCATATCACTATTAATTCTTGGTCTAAAACTGGTCCTCCTTCTCTAAATAGATTATATTCACTGTGGTTTAGCAGAACAAAGGGGGGATATCTTATAAACCTATAAAATTCTAATTGGACTGGACAGGGTAAAGGCGCAAAGGATGTTCCCAATGGACAGGGAGTGTGGAACCAGGATCAGAGTCTAAGGATTTGGATTAGGCCACTTAGGACTGAGGCAGGGCGCAATATTTTCACCCAGATAGCAGTGAGTCTGTGCAATTCCATGCCACAAAAATAAGTTGAGGCCAAAACATTTAAGGTTTTCAAGAAAATCTATTTCTCAGGGCTGAAGGGACGAAAGAGCATGGGGCGAAAGCAGGAATAGGATGCTGAGTTGGACAATCCGCCATGATCATCGTGGATGGTGGAGCAGGCTCGAAGGGCTGAGAGGCCTACCCCTCTTTCTGTATTCTGTTTCTAACCATATTCTGGGTGTATCAGCATCACACGCCCCACAGGGATCCACGAAAACACCTCACCACTACTTTAGTTGTCAAGAGCAGTTAGGGATGGGCGATACCTTGCTGGCTTTGCTCCCAGCCCAAAACTGAATCTTACTGAAATAAAGCACAGAGACTGCAAATCAGCAACATCTAATTGTTTGGTCGGCTTTGCCCTCATGACAGTTCCTCTTCCAGACTTGAAGTGGCATACTTTCAATCACTTCAACTAAAACAGAATGTAGCATCCTTGCTGAGTCAATCTTGTTCGATAATTAACCTCAGAAATGCTTCCTGCACCTGCTCCTCATTCAACTGGATAAGCATTCACTGGATGCATGGCAGGGTGGTAGTGTCCCTATCTCTGAGCCAGGAGGCCCAGGTTCTCATCCCACCTGTCCCAGATGTGACACAACATGCCTGAACAGGTTGTTTTTAATAAGGTTAACTCGCTATAAGTCAGGACGATCTCAGTTCTCCTCCCCAAGTTGGAATATCATCAGAAAACAGCCAGAAGATGGCAATCTTCATTACTCACTAATTAACTGCTTTAACTTGACACAGATGCATGCACCACATGGGTTCAAAGTACAATTGAAGCGTGATTGCCAGTCAACTTCATAAAATTCAGATAAGGATTGGTAGTACACCTCAGAGTTTCTTCCACTAAGCCTAAGAAATCAGCCAGTTCTTCAGAATTAATATGCTGAACAATTTCCTTGCAGAGTTTAATTACTGGATATCTGGAAATAGCCTCACAAAGATTAAGGCTTTGAAATTGACAGCCAGAGGATTTTTATGAGATTATGTAAATATCGGGTCTTGAAATCTCGTCATGGATCACAAAAATAAGACATAAGAGTGAAGATTACCCAGTGGGTCAGTACGCTAAATGGGAAGCTCAACAAATATGCTTTACGCCAACTGAGGGCTGACTGTACCCCACCCTGGGAGGAAGTGAGGACTGCAGATGCTGGGGATCAGAGTCAAAAAGTGTGGTGCTTCATCATTCCTGATGAAGAGCTTATGCTCAAAATGTCAACTCTCCTGCTCCTCAGATGCTGCCTGAGTCACTGTGCTTTTCCAGCACCACACATTTTGACTTTGTACTCCACCCTGACCACAGAAGAACTAACACAGACAGAGAGCTGATATTGGGTCTTACAATCGACCTGATAAACATTTCATGGCCAGTTGGACAAATGGACTGGTTTCATGCATTTGAGGGGCTCAGCGAGGAATATCTCAGAGTTGCCGTGTCTTATTAACCCTGTGTTTTTTAAAATGTTCTCTCTCCATGAAGAGCACGGTAGCTGTTTTGGGAGATGTGGGTGACACAGAGTGTATAGTTTCACTCGAGAGTGGTTAGAATGTGGAATCCACTACTATTCAGAGTAGCTGAGGAGAATACTATGAATGAGAATTGCTAAAAAAAAGCATATTTCTGACTGAGAAAGAGCTGATTGGTTGTGCTGGTTATATCTATTACAATGTAAAAAAATTGACTTGCCTTCACATTGATAGTTTGTGTGAATTGTCTGAAAGTGTGCAAAATGAAAAGCTTTAACAAAGTGTGTCTCCTTTTAGCAATACTAAAATTCTGTACCAAATGACTATAGATATTTTTACCTAGAAAGCTGTAAAACAAATGACAAAGGGTGTACTGATGATGGGGTGAGATAAAGTGAGATGGGAATGGACTGGTCAGGATAAATGAGCTGTTCAGTGTGTATATCCTAAGTAACTTAATCCAATTGTGGTGTTCCAGGCATGATGCATTTTGGACAGACTTGAATGGACCATTCTTCCTGTTGAGATAGAAATGAAGAGGTAGAAACAGATAGAGATAGAGATATTAGAAAGAAAGAGAGGTAGTGAAATAGATATAGAATGATAAGGATAAAGAGCGAGACATAGAGAGACAGATGGACCAGTTGTTCTTATTTCTCTTCATCATTTTCATAGATTCATAGCGTGTTCTTTTTTTGTTAGTGTGTGAAGCAACTTGAGATATATTTTCTACACAAGGGACACTATATAAATAGAATTTTTTCTTTTGTTTATTGCAAATGAAATCTGAACCGTTGTTAAAATAACAAATAGAGTAATTTGACTCTAAAGCACTGACAATTTACAGCACAATTCAAATTCTAAAAGTGAATGCGAGCTGTCCTTTAACCTAACTGATCTTATTCCACACTCACGATCACCTTTCCTTCAGAAGGTCGTTTGCTTCTCCACTGCTCTTTCCCGTTTAGCCGATCCATACCAACAGCTGAGCATACCAACAGAAATAGATTAGACTGACGAAGTCTGTCCTGGAAATTGATTTCTTCCTCTAACCATCAAGCCACTTCCTCAAGATCTTGAATGGCAGAGGACATATTTTATCTTTGTATTCACTGACACCACCAAGTATGATTTCCATTCTGTTCAGTTTTCATCATGTAAGACTAAGTATCCTCATTCCATTTACAGGTTTGTACTTGAGTTTATCCAGTATACATGTGCCTAGCAGGCTCATCAATGCAGAAAGGGCCAAGGGGCCAAGCAGCAAGTACTGGAGGCTTCACGCACTCTTTTGTCTTCCCAAGCTTTAGAAAGTGTTTTACAAACAATATTTGCAAGATATGATGAATTTTCTCCTGTCGTCTTAAAAAAACAGTCATGCATCTTTTCCTCCAACTGCTACAGACTGCTCCCATATGAGTGTTCTGTACAGATTTTCACACAGAAATGAAGCAATGGTAACATATCGCCAAAGGAAGCTGGTGTGTGACTTGGAGAAGCAACTGGCGGTAATGTTATTCTTATGCGGAAGGGTGGTCGTGGAATGTGATATCTCAGGGTGTAGGCAGACAGCAGAAACTGGGCATATCTAATACTTTGAAACTGGTCACAATGTTTCCTACATTGTTACATTATCTCCGAAATAATCAAGTGAGCACTGGACAATGTGAAACCAGCATCATTGAGTTATCTATCGATTTATCATTCGTTCATCAGTCAACGTCTCTAACACCTATCTAAACCTCTTTTTCTCTCTCTTCATCTGTCTATCTCATCTTTATTAACCTCTCTCACTTCATCTATTTCCATCTCTTTCATAGAATCATATAATCTCCACAGTGTGAAAGCAGTCCACCCTGACCCCTCCAATGAGCATCCCATCCAGACCCACTCCCCTACCCTATCCCTGTAAGATTACATTTCCCATAGCTAATCCACTTAACCTGCATATCTTTGGGCTGTAGGAGGCAAGCAGAGCACCCAGAGGAAACCGATGCAGACATAGGGAAAATGTGCAAACTCCACACAGATGGAATTCCTACAGTGTGGAAACAGGCCATTTGGCCCAACAAGTCCACACTGACCCGCCGAAGAGTATCCCACCCATATCCATTCCCCTATCCTATTGCTCTGCATTTACCCCTGACTAATGTACCTAACCTACATATCCCTGAACACTATAGGGCCATTTAGCAAGGCCAACTCACCTAACCTGCACATCTTTGGATCATGGGAGGAAACTGGAGCACCCAGAGAAAACCCACGCAGACACGGGGAGAATGTGCACACTCCACAAGGATAGCGACCTGAGGCTGGAATTGAACCCGGGTCCCTGGCATTGTGAGGCAGCAGTGCTCACTAAGCCACTATGATGCCCCCTATTTCTTTATCTCTTACTCTCTCTTTAATATCTCTCAATATCTCTCTCCATCTCTGTCTCTATCTCCTTCTATCTCTGTTTTCCTCTATTTCTGTCTTGGCCTGTCTCCATCTCTCTCTTTCTTTCTTGTGTTAGCTGTTCTGAACAGTATAATCTCCACCCGATATAAAGAAGCATTTTGAAAGAGTGACATCTTTCTGGTGTAAAGCCTGGTAAAGGTACCGTGTACGATTTTTTTCTCCTTACCTGAGGAAGGATATACTTGGTATATAGATAGGGCTGTCCAGTGAGGAGATATTGAGAACACTGGGCCTAGATTCTTCAGAGTTTAAAAGAATGCAAGGTAGTCTAATTGAAATCCAAGAATCCTTAAAGGACTGGATAGGGTGGATGCAGCAAGGATGGTTCCTTTGGATAAAGATTCTAGAACTAAAGGGTGCAGCCTCCAAATAAGAGGCAAGCCATTCAGGACTGTGATGAGGGGAATGTCTTCACCCAGTGGTTGTAAATCTTTGGAATGGTCCACTTTGGAAGATTTTGAAAATTCATCATTCAGTAAATTCAAACGATTGATAGGTTCATAGTTTCTAATGACAGCAAGGGAGGTGGGGGAATGGCTTTCACACAGATGGTCAGTCATGACCTAGAACAGTGAGGCTGACTGAGGGGCAGGATGACCTTCTTTTGCTCTTCTGTTACTGTGAATACAGATATACATAAACTACACCATTTTGTTGTCCTGCATGCTTTCCTGTTTTGTGTTCTGGTTTATAACAAATTACTAATTAGTGGCAGGAGTGAGGATTGTTTCTGTGTGATTTGTGCTGCGGGCTATTGTCTGCATTTATCTTCATCGAAATGTCATTGTAAAATCAATGGCAAAGCTTGCTTTTTGAGCATAGAATTATTCACACTGTTCGCAGGCTGTAGTGGAACTTTTAATATAGGTGGGGTGGCATATGTTACAAAGGTACAGAGGGTGTTTAACCCATAAGTGGGGTGGAAGGAAAGAAAGGGGAAGGCAAATTTGGAGAGGAAAGCCATGTGGACAAAAAAGGGAGACAGTTTTCAATGTTCTGTACAGCCGCAACATGACCTCCCAACTCCTGTACTCAATACTCTGACCAATAAAGGAAAGCATACCAAACACCTTCTTCACTATCCTATCTACCTGTGACTCCACTTTCAAGGATGGTACAATTGCAACATTTAAGAGACATTTGGATGGGTATATGAATAGGAAGGGTTTGGAGGGATATGGGTCAGGTGCTGTCAGGTGGGACTAGATTGGGTTGGGATATCTGGTCGGCATGGACGAGTTGGACCGAAGGGTATGTTTCCATGCTGTACATCTCTATGACTCTATGACAAGCTGAGTTCACGATACCCTGAATTGAAAACTGGATTTGTAGCTGCAACTGGAAAGTTTGTATGGCGTCTCGCTTCCCCCCCCCAGTTTAAAGGCATTAGAAGATCAGAAAGTCATAGTGTCATAGAGGTGTACAGCACAGAAACAAGCCCTTCGGTCCAACTTGCCCATGCTGACCACATGTCCTAATATAATCTGGTCCCATTTGCCAGCACCTGGCCCATACCACTCCAAACCCTTCCTATTCATATACCCATCCAAATGCCTTTTAATTGTTGCAGTTTTACTAGCCTCCACCACTTCCTCTGGCAGCTCATTCCACATACACCATCCTCTGTGTGAAAATGTTGTCCCTTAGGTCCCTTTTAAATTTTTCTCTTCTCACCCTAAACCTACGCCCTCTAGTTCTGGACTCCCCCACCCCAGGGAAAAGATCTTGTCTATTTATCCTATCCATGCCCCTCATGATTTTATAAACCTCTATAAGATCGCCCCTCAGCCTCCAACACTCCAGGGAAAACAGCTCCAGCCTATTCAATCTCTCCCTACAGCTCAAATCCTTCAACCCTGGCAACATCCTTGTAAATCTTTTCTGAACCCTTTCAAGTTTCTCAACATTATTCTGATAGGAGGGAGACCGGAATTGTTCACAGATAGAGAAAGTTCCAATATGAGAAGACACGAAGTAGAATTTGTGTTTTCTCTAAAAAACATTGATTAAACATTCAGGCTTTCATGACAACTCTTCAGTTACTGTCGGCTTTTTGTCTTCAATTTTAAAAGAAAATTGGATTCAAATTTTCAGACTGTTATGGTGAGTTATTTGTCAGGCCTATGATCACTCGTCAAGTAACTTTACCACTGTTCTACTGCACCAGAGGGCAATAATTAAACAAATTATAATAGAAGCAAGTCAACATGTGGCAGTTACTTACAATGAGAGAAGAGCGATCATAACTTAAAAGAATGAATCATGAAGAAACGCCCATGTGAATAAAATTATTTGAATTAGTAAAATGAAGATATAATCACAATACAGCAGGCACTGGACATTTTAAATGAAAAAGTAAATTGCTGCTCACATATCAGCAGGTGAAGGATTGTATTGGGAGAAACAGTATTAAAAGATCCAGTCTAAAGAAGGTCATGGAGCCTGATCTACTGAGTTAAAATCACACAACACCAGGTTCTAGTCGAACAGTTTTATGTCAAAGTGCAAGCTTTTGCTTGCTCCTTCATCGGGCACCTCCGCAGCATGACCTACTGCATACCAGTACTTTCCATTTATATTACCCATCAGCTGCATCAGAGCTTTGTTAGGGAGATTATTACCTGATTACTGGTGAGTGTTGGTGTTGGTGTAAAGGCTGACACTTAAGTGTTGGTGTAAAGGCTGACAGTGGGAAGTCCTAGCTCATAATGCTAACCTCAGACTTTGAGTCAGTTGAGAATTCCACTGCAGTCTGGCAGCAGTTAAAGAAAAGGCAGGTTTTTTTTCTATAGAGGGCATATAGGTTATCAGAAAGTGTGTTAACAAGGCATTTGTATCTCTAGTTTCAGATCACATTGATAAACGCAGAGAGCTATTTAATCAGCGGTTTATCTGATCTAACCCCTGAGATTTACTTAAAACATCTTGATCCACTGCTTGCATTTAACCAGCCAAACTCCAGCATCATTACATTGAGATTGGAGTAGAGGCAAAGAAAATAAAACTAAGAGTTAGCCATTCGAATCATCCAGCTTGCTTTGTCATTTAATGTAACTAAGGCTGATTCTCTATCTCAAACCCATGCCCCTTGATGCTTTTAGTGTCTAGAAGTTTATTTCTTCAATATAAAGTGAGTGAACCTCCACAGCCTCCTGTGATAGAAAATTCTATTGGTTCGCTACTCTCTGAAGAAATTTCTCCTCATCTCAATCCAAAATTGCCTATTTATCTGAGGTTGTGAGCCTCTTTCGAGACCCCCGATAAGGTGGAAACATCATCTCAGTATCTAATCTCTCAGAATTTCAATTACATTTCAATTAGATGCCTTCCCATTCTTCCAAACTCCAGTGAATACAGGTTCAGTCAACCCAACCCTTCCTCGTGTGACAATCCTGCCATACCAGGTATCAACCCGGTGAACCATCATTCTCCTCTGGCTAGTCTCTCTACTTTTATCATAAAGAAATCAAAACTATACGTATTCTCCAGTGTGGTTTCAGCAAGGGCCTATGCAGCTGAAGGAAGACATTTCTAATATACACAATCCCTTTTGGAATGGAGGCAAACATACCATTTGCCATTGAACTGCTCTCACTGTCTCATACATCCCCTTTCTAACTCTAACCTCTCACACTCCCTCACTCACTTCCTCTTTCATTCTCTACTTTGACCTCTCTCATTCTCTGTCTCTAATTCTAACTCCTCACTCTCTCCCTCTCACAATCCCTCACTCATTGTTCCTCCCTCTCTCACACACACACTCTACCTCTCTCACTCTCACCTCTCACTCTCTCACAAACCTTCACTCATTTTCTCTCTCACTCTACCTCTCTCACTCTCCCTGTCTCATACTCCCTCACTGTCCCTTTCTCTCACTTCCTCACTCACTCACTATCCCTCTCTAACTCTGACTTCTCACAATTCCTTTCTCACACTTGCTCTCCTTCTGTCACATGCTCTCACTCGCTATCTCTCTCTCACACTCCCTTGCTCACTGTCCTCTTCCTCACTCTGTCTAACACTTACTTCTCACACTCCCTCAGTCGCGTCCCTCTTTCAGCTTTTTCTCTCTTACTCTCCACCTCTCACTGTCTAACCTGTCACTGTTCTCTCACACTCCCTCTCTCACTCTCCCCCTCTCAATCTCTTCTTCACGTTCAAACAAGAAGCTTATTATACAATCATTTCAAATATTACTTGTGGAGTTGGAAGTATTAAGTAAATAATTCATTTTTAAAGGATGTGCGGGAATAGAGAAACCAGAAGACATAAATTTAATATTCACTTCTGGTCTCCCTGCTTTCGGAAGGATGTTGTGAAACTTGTAAGTGTTCAGAAAAGATTTACAAGGATCTTGCCAGGGTTGGAGGGTTTGGGCTATAGGGAGAGGCTGAATAGGCTGAGGCTATTTTCCCTGGAGCGTCGGAGATTGAGGGGTGACCTTATAGAGGTTTATAAAGTCACGAGGGGCATGGAAAGGATAAATAGACAAAGTCTGTTCCCCAGGGTAGAGGAGTCCAAAAGTATAGGGCACAGGTTTAATGTGAGAGGGAAAAGATTTAAAAGGGACCTAAGGGGCAAATATTTCATGCAGAAGGAAGGTGCATGTATGGAATGAGCTGCCAGAGGAAGTGGTAGAGGCTGGTACAATTACAACATTTAAAAGGCATCTGGGTGGGTACATGAATAGGAAGGGTTTAGAGGGATATGGGCCAAATGGAACTGGATTGCTTTCGGATATCTGGTCAGCATGGACAAGTTGGACGAAAGGCTCTTTTCCATGAAGTACATCTTTATGATATATCTTTGAAGGTAACAGGACAATTTGAGAGGGTTGTTAAAAGGTAGCATGCAGATCACATGCTTAATAAATAAAGGCACAAGGCTGAATATTCCCATTTAAATATTTTAAAGTTTTTTTTTCAAGTGAGATTGCTGGGCTGGTCTGTAAGGAAAGAACTGGAGACTGGGATTGATCCGATGGCTCTTATCAAAGAAAGGACATAGGAGGAATGAATCAAATGGTCTTCTATCCTCCAATAATAGTCAAGTGCAACTAGTAATACAACTGGCTGATCTTTGAGTTCTAACTGCATGGAGGTAACTGAAAACCCTAAGTTATTTTCTTGTGATTCATTTTTCATTGCATTTGTGAGATGTTGCAGTCTTCCTCAGTGCTGTTTTGACCCAGCTGCATTAAGACTGGTATAGGAGGAGCTATTGTCATCTGCCTGGTGTAGCATTGTTGCCTGAGAAGCAGATTGCAAAATCAAAGCAACTTATACTTGAGAATAGTGCAGCTAAAAAGCATGAGGCAGATGGTTTGGATTTTAGCCAGTTTTATGTTTACGATGTTACTTTGCTGCAAATGGGCGTTTGAGATGTTTTATTTTTGATAGTTTCTCATTATTAGTTCCGTCGTGTCAAACTCGGTCAATGAAGTGTGGAAAAAGTCAGTGACATTAAGCAAGAGTTGTACTTTGTAATTGTTGCTGTTGAACGTGTTGCCGTGCTGAACTACATTTATATATCATCTTGCACATCCTCCATAATGTCAGTGTCATCATCATTGTAAGGCAGGACTGTCCAATTTGCACACAGCATTAGTCAGAAGGAGATGGGTGTGGGTGGGTTACTCTTCGGAGGGACAGAGTGGACTCTTTGGGCCGAAGGGCCTGTTTCCACACTGTAGGGAATCTAATCTAATCAATTTTTCAGTAACAGCAACGAGATAATGATCAGTCAATCTGTTTTGTCTTTGCGATATTGTTTAAGAGCTAACTGTTCACAGAAGAGAGAACTTGCTTCCTACTTTTGAATATTCAAAAGGATAGAGTGGCCAGATGATAGTTTATGGTCACTTAACAGAGCAGACGAAGGACTCAGTTTAATGTCTCATGTTAAAGGCAGCACCTCTGACAGTACTGCACTATTACATTAACAATTATACGCCATGATATTAGCATCAGTTCTGATTATAGAACTCACTGATTTTGTCTTCAATATTCTAAAGGCCTACTTACCTCACCAATGCAGCGAACCATTCTTTAGAATAAAGATGCATTTATAAAATATTTACTGCAGCATCCAGGTATGGATGTCCCCATTTTCACGAGTGATTCAGTTTTTTTTCTGTCATAGTATTTGGAAATGACAAAGGTCTTTGTTGAGGAGGAGGCTCTATTTGTGACTGCTGGATAGACTATCGATTAGGCTTGTGCTGTCATGCCCCAATTAATCTTACTTGGACATGCATCTTAAATCGAAATCCCACTTCTAATCCCACCAGCCAAAATGCTGAGTGTTGAGAAAATACCTGTTTACTAAGGATTTTTCTTGGCACTAAATAAAAACAAAGGAGAGAGTAATGGCATACTTCCTCTGAACTAAGTGTTTGGGGAGGGGGAAGAATTAACTGACGCATGGTTTGGCAGATTACAAAACTTCTACAGAGAAAACAATATATAAATGGATAAGAAATGAGCAGATGTTCTCTGACCGCACCTGATCCAAATCCTGAATCAATTCAAAGAAACTGCAATTCCTCTGGTTGCTCAGTGACATTGTAAAGTCACTTCGGGGAACAGAAATCAGTATTCACAACAAAATTATTAATAACTCTTCACCAGAACTAAGGAATCCTTCACACACATTTATAATATCCTTATTATTGTCCGTAGTGCCTCAGTTGGTAGCACTCTTTCCTCTGAGTTAGAAATGGGTTCAAAAGATTGCACCATCAAATCTAGGCTGATGGTCCCAGTCAAATATTGTTGCAGACACCAATAATTCAATAGAGAAGGTGAGCCAAGTCCTATTTTTTTTCTCTCTCCTACAGATGTCAAAGATCCAGCAGCTGTATTTCAGAGAAAATTATAAATGTTCTTGCCAATATTTACCCTCAAAGCAACATGATCGCATTGATGTCTGTGGGATCTTTCTGGGCATAAATTGGCAGCCACGTTTTTAACATTACAACAATGTGATTATGGCACAAATGCATTTAACCAATCATAAAGTGTTATGTGATCGACTGAGATCAGGGGAGTCATTGAGTCATAGAGAAGTACAGCATGGAAACAGACCCTTCGGTCCAACTCATCCATGCCGACTAGGTATCCTAATTTAATCTAGTCCCATTTGCCAGTTCGTATCCCTCCAAACCCTTTCTATTCATATACCCATCCAGATGTCTTTTAAATGTTGCAATTGTACTAGCCTCCATTACTTCCTCTGGCAACTCATTCCATACTTGGACCATCCTCTGCATGAAAACATTGCCCCTTAGGTCTCTTTTATATCTTTCCCCTCTCACCCTAAACCTATGCCCTCCAGTTCTGGACTCCCCAACCCCAGGGAAAAGACTTTGTCTATTTACCATATCCATACCCCTCATGATTTTATAAACCTCTATAAGGTCACCCCTCAGTCTACGACACTCCAGGGAAAGCAGCCCCCCAGCCTATTCAGCCTCTCCCTCTAGCTCAAATCCTCCAACCCTGGCAACATCCTTGTAAATCTTTTCTGAACCCTTTCAGGTTTTACAACATCCTTCCGATAGAAATGTGAGCTTTCTTTCTTTGCTCACAAAAGACCAATGCAAACGTCCCAGCTTAATCATGGGAAAAAATGAAATAGTCTGATTTTACATAACTGCCTTTCATATGTTCAGGGAATCTTTCCAGTATCTCCAGTTTATTCTTTCATAGCATGGTTGCATCACTGGTGAAGGCAGCATTTGTTTGCCCACTCCTATTTGTCTTTGACTGAGTGACTTGTTTGGCCATCTCAAAGGGCAGTTAAGAATACAGTAGTGTTGGCCTGGAGTCACATGTAAGCCAGACCAGGCATGGGAGCACACATCTACTTTCCAAATAGACATTAGTAATCAAATGGGTTTTGCAACAATCAATGTTTCATGGTCATAATTATTGAGGCAAATCTTCAATACCAGGTTTTACTAACTCACTCAATGCAGGAGTCTCTGTAACTCCAGGAGTAGATATCTCTGTAATTTCGAGAAAAGATATCTGTGTAATTCCAGGATTATTTATTTCATTCTTGAGAAAAAGTTCAAGACTTATGACAATTTTTTTTACAAATAAAGCCTGCCAACAGCAACATGAGATCTCCCATTTAGGTCATGCTCTTTCTCCTCCTCTAGATCAAAGGGAATTAAATTGGTGTGTTCCTTTTTTTAAGTGACTGGCGTTTACCAAGTGAAAGAGGGACATAAAAGGAGATTGGAATAAAAAGACAAGATTGATGTGCAGAAGTAAAGTGAGGGGGTTACGTTGGATACAGACACCAGCATAGACGAATTGTGCAGAATGCCCAATACCAATGCCATAAATTCTCTCTAACTCTTATGAAAAACGCAGCCTTCTGAAATTCTGTGAAACATACATGATTTTGTTTCTTGTAGATCTTTCATGTTGTAGAAAATTGAGTGCTATTGAATAGAGGGGGATCAGTTACTGTCAAGTGTTTTCTTGAAAACACCAGGCAGTCACAAATAGTAACCAGACAAACCAGATTTGATGCCTCAAACTAACGATGAACAAGCAGTATTAAGAAGATTTAATTGTGGCCATCCAAAGAAAAACTGTAGCCTCTCAGCACATTGATGACAGAGGGAGATGGAAAACCTTCTTATTGACTCTCTCCGTCTTCATTTTCATTATCTGAATTGACTGTGAGAAATCCATTGGCCCTGCCAACCATCTACCTATTTCGGTTCTTTGTTCTGCCACTTTGTCCCCGTGATCTCAGCAAAGAACTATGGATAAATCCTGTGAAGACCCATCTGAGAGATTCAATACCCATATCTAATGTTTAAAGAAGGAGTAAACCAAATAAGGAGAAAGTGAGAATTGCAGATGCTGGAGATCAGAGCTTAAAAATGTGTTGCTGGAATAGCGCAGCATCCAAGGAGAAGGAGAATCGACGTTTCGGGCATAAGTTTCCTGAAGAAGGGCTTATGCCCGAAACGTCGATTCTCCTTCTCCTTGGATGCTGCCTGGCCCGCTGCACTTTTCCAGTAAACCAAATAAGCCAACCTTTGTGAATTGCAAATTGGTATTGATTAGCCAGTCCTCTGATTGAAGCTGTTAACCTGTTGACTGACAGCATGATACCTAGTCATTAGGTAAATGGCCACAATCTGCCTCCAGGGAATTCTTTGTCAGAATGAAAATAGAGGATAGTTTGATGAAAATTGGTTGAAAGAAACTTTCAACTTTAATCTAATCTTCCTAATGAGAACAGAAGGCAGCCCTCTCAAAGTTAAACTCTAAGCAGTAGGATTGTGTAGTACAGATGTGACAGTCTTTCTTTTAATCATGCAGGTGTTTCCTCTGAGTCATTCAAGACATACTCAAATGTATCATCCAGGTCAACATTTCCAATAGTGGTTCTGAGGGACAGTTGCACTGTTGAAGGTGCTGCCTTTTGGATGAAATTTGGATTAAAATAATGCCTTCCATGCCCTCAAGTTGTTCCAAAGTACTTTACAGCAAATGCCGTACTTTCAGTGTAGTCGCTGTTGTAACGTCTTCTCCTTCTTCACCATAAGCAATTGCTCGCCACCAAGAACAATTTTCTTCTATTCCAATTCCGTAAGTCTGCAGTGGTTGAGATGTCCAAAGGCAGTCCTCAGCTTCTCTGACATGTAGTGCAAGCAATGCTGAAGGGTCGGAAGGATGGGTTTGGAGGTTTGTGCACCCCTTCCAGAGCCTCTACTTTGCCATTGTCTGCTCACGACGCAGCATCTCAGTGTTTTCAGTACTTTCCTAGATTAATCCTCTTGGCTTTGGTTATTCAGGAACTCCCACAGTTCAGAGAGAAGAAAGTGAGGATTGCAGATGCTGGAGATCAGAGTCGAGAGTGTGGTGCTGGAAAAGCACAACAGGTCAGGCAGCATCCGAGGAGCAGGAGAATCGACATTTCAGGCATAAGCCCTTCATCAGGCTTATGCTCAAAGCGCCAATGGATAGCGTGGCACAATGGATCAGTGGTTAACACTGCTACCTCACATCAGCAGCAGGAATTCAGGTTCCATTCCACTCTCCTGCGACAGTGTGGTGTTTGCAAGTTCTCCATGGGTTTGCTCCTGTTTTCTCCCACAGTCAAACATATGCAGGTTAGGTGAATTGCCCATAAGGTCCAGGGATGTGCAGGCTAGCTGGATTAGCCATGGGAAATGTGAGATTACATAGATAGGGTAGGGGGATGGGAGTAGCAGTATGGACCGAATGACCTGCTTCCACACTGTATGGATTCTATGAGATGGTTCAGAGTGATTCTTAGTTTTCTGCTGTTTGGGAGAAGATGCTGTTTTTCGACTTGCCTTCCTTGCTATTGGATTTGGAGAAAACCAAATGTGTTGCTGGAATAGCGCAGCATCCAAGGAGAAGGAGAATCGACGTTTCGGGCATAAGTTTCCTGAAGAAGGGCTTATGCCCGAAACGTCGATTCTCCTTCTCCTTGGAAGCTGCCTGGCCCGCTGCACTTTTCCAATAAACCAAATTATGTGTCTCTTGTTCTCTACGGTGCCTTCTGCAGTTTGTCCAAGTCTCTGCGGTGTGGCAATTAAAGCATCCCAAGAAACCATGACCCTAACCTCAGTTTGAGATCCTAACCTCAAACACTCTGGAGAAGGCTGAGCTGACACATTGGAGGAATTGATTTTCTTTTCCATTGACATCTGCCCTCATCGCGAGGCTGTGAACAGCTTATGAAAATGGTCCATGTTTTCTGGGGTTTCTCCATTGATCTTACTCCACGGAGGGTGATTTTTTTGCTGTGGCAGCTGAGGTTAGAGGTTGTAAGGCAGGAAACACAGCACTTAACATACTGCAATGTTGTAATGGTCAGAGCTGCTGCATTAGTGAAGCTGATGGATGGATGAATATTGGCCAAGTAAGAGGGGAACTCCCCTTTCCCAATGCATACTAATGCCATTGGGATCTTCCCTGTTCTCCCCCCACAATCCCCCAGTCCCTGCAAGGGGAGGCACAATCATGGTTTTAAAAAAAACTAACAAAATCTCTGAAAGAGCTGCACTCTCAGATTTGCAGTGCTGATTTTTTTTTCAAGTGATGCAGTCTTCAGGAGACTGCAGGTGAAGATTAAATGAGATGACTAGATTCTCTACAGAATGGAAACAGGCCCTTTGCCCCAACAAGTCCAGACCACCCCTCCGAAGAGTAACCCACCCAGACTAATGCCACTAACCCACCTAACACTATGGGCAATTTAGCATGGCCAATTCACCTGACCTGCACATCATTGGATTGTAGGAGGAAACCGGAGCATCCAGAGGAAACCCATGCAGACACGGGGAGAATGTGCAAACTCCACACAGACAGTCGCCCGAGGCTGGAATCGAACTCGGGACCCTGGTGCTGTGAGGCAACAGTGCTAACCACTGAGCCACTGTGCCACCCACTGCAGAATAATAAATGAGATGCCACATCAACACTTTCAGCAGAAGTTGAGAGTTCTTGGTATTAAGGGTGACATATTAGCACTAGAGGATTGACTAACAGACAGGAAGGGAGAATCAGGGTAAATATCATTTTCAAACTATCAAAATTTAGGAGCGCCACAAGCTTAGTGTTGGAATATCACCGATTTGCAATCTATATGAATGACTTGGATGGTGGTATTGAGGAAAAACAGTCCAATTACAGTTTGCCTATCATCTTATTAAATGGCAGCACAGGTTATAGGACTGCAGGTTCCCCACTTTTTTATTCACTGATGGGGTGTGAGTGTCCCTGGCTGACCAACATTTATTGCCCGTCCCTTCTTGTCCTTGAGAAGGTAGTAATGAACTGTCTCCTTGAACCACTGCAGTCCATGTGCTGTAGGTAGACCCACAATGCCTTTAGGGAGTGAAGATACATTTCCAAGTCAGGATGGTGCATGGCCTTGAGGGGAACTTGCAGCGGCTGATGTTCCCATGTATATGCTGCCCTTGTTCTTTGAAATGAAAGTGTTTTTTTTTTAATTTTAGAAGTTTCTCTGTAAGGATCATTAGTGAATTTCTGCATTGCATGTTGCTCCTGTTAGAGGAAGGTTTGGATGCTTAAGGATGTGGTGCCTAACAAGCAGGCTGCTGGATTGTGCCAAGCTTAATGAGTGTCACTCGACCTGAAATACTAACTCTGATTTCTCTCAGCTGATGTTGCCAGACTTGCTGAGCTTTTCCAGCAATTTCTATTTTTGTCTCAAGCTTCTTATTCTTTTAAGCTGAAACCTAATTAAAAACAAAGATGCTTTGATATCATGTGACTGGTTAAAATGTGGGGAAAAAAAACATTAATAGGACTGAAACTTGTCCATTTCCAGTGTTATCACAGTGAAGGCAGATTAAAAATCTTCCTGCTGGAAATATCTTAAATGAAAGCAAAATCCTGCAGCTGCTAGAAATCTGAAATAAAACAGAAAGTGCTGGAGAAACTCAGCAGGCCTGGAAGTATCTGTGGACAGAGAAATGGAGATAATGCTTTGAGTCCAGAAATTGGACTAAAGAATACTTCTGAGGGTCACTGAACCTTGATTTTTCTCCGCAGATGCTATCTTCCCTGAAACATCAGAGGCTGAGAGTGTGACCTTTTTAGAAGGTTATAAAATAATGAGGGTCACGGATAAGGTAAATAGCCAAGTCTTACCCCCAGGGTAGTGGAGTTCAAAACTAGAGGGCATAGATTTAAGGTGAGAGGGGAAAGATTTAAAAGGGACCTAAGGGGCAACCTTTCACATAGAGAATGGTGAGTGTATGGAGTGAGCTGCCAGAGGAACTGGTAGAGGCTGGAACAATTCGACCATTTAAAAGGTATCTGGATGGGTATATGAATCAGCAAGTTTTATAGGATATGGGCCAAGTGCTGGCAAATGGAACGAGATTAGTTTAGAATATCTGGTCGGCATGAATGATTTGGAGCAATGAGTCTGTTTCTTGCTGCACATCTCAATGACCCTATGACTGTATTGAGTCACTCCATCATTCTCTTTTTTGTTTCAAATGTTATAAAGTGGCTGCCTGCTTTCACTTCAACTATTATTCTATTTTGAAGTCATTTTTCCTGGTATTCAGAGGCCTTGGCAATATCAACAGATCCAAGGATGCAAGGGGGCTCCATCCATGAAGGGATGTACATTGACAGCACTGCTTGTGGGCCAGGAAGGAGTTGTATCATTGTTGCAGTTGGTTTAGTGATGCACAGGAAAAGCTCCACCCAGCAGAATGGAGAGAACTGGTCATGGGAGGTGGCCTTGTGAAGCAGAATGTTTGCCTGAAAGATCTACATTCTGTCAATCGGGCTGGCAGTATGAAGGTAGCTGCAGGATAGTCAGGAAAACTCAATAGTATGGTGTAGTGATTGGAACCAGGTTGATCTTATTGACTATGAAATCGTTGAATGGGGTTGATAATCTGGGCTAGTCAAGGATTCCTGGCTGATAGATATAAACAGGGGATAGGTTTTCAGGGAGAGGTGGGCACCGCATGGTGTGGAGTATTTTATTTCCCCCTCCAACTCTATTTTGATTTAATCCCTGCCCTCCCCTTCACTTTTTTGATTACACAGTAGTGCCCTTTGATGTGAAGGGCACTGCTTGTCACTGGCCACCCGTGTTTTCCTTTCTTCCTGGTGGTGGAACATGAATAAAGTCTTATGCACTCATTGCTTATTCACTGCGTCTTACACCAGCAAAAAAAAAGAAAGAACAGGAGTGTCAGATATTCTGTTCACTCTGAGAGCTGGCTCGGGAGCTGGATCAGTGTCAAGGACTCTCCACATAGAGAAAATGAGAAAAAATCGTACGCCCAGTGTACGATCCACGTATAAATAAAGAGTGACTTGGTGCCAGGACATTGATCTGTTGTGCATTTATTTCATACAGAAACTCCTGACTTTACTATAACCCCCTGCTTAGCTCACTTCTCAGGTGAAAATCCAAGCAGCTGTATCTTTATTGCAAATTTGGATATAGGCCATGCATGACATTTTCACCTGTTATAGTGAATGGATGGCAAATAATGTGACGTATGCTGACCTCTGACCCAACTCCCACTCTCTGTTCACGTTGCATGAGGAGGGATTAACATCCGATCAAAGCGACCCCAACAGATTTGCAGGTTGCAAATTGCTTGTTCATATTTTCGATGTAATTATTTATGTTGCTCTATACTCACATTTCTTTAACTGAATTCATGCTTTCTCTCTGCTCCACAGAATTACTATTCTCACAAAGATATTCACTGGCTATGTTGCAGTCACTGTCGTGTAATAAAAGGCATAATAAGATTTAAATATTTGATTCTCTTTAATGAGTAGATTAGTATTAATGTTTTATGCATAGCTTAAAATCATGTTTTGCAATAATTTGAGCATTGCAATTTTACAAACTAAACATTTTATATTCTGGCAGTTCAGTGGTCAAATAAATATTGAAAAGACTGACAAATTTAATTCTTGCACAAAAAATTAGAAAAAGAAACTTGCATTTCAAACAGAGTAGATGATTTCCATTGGATGCTGACAGGGCATTGTTGAAACACCAAAGCTTTCAATTAAATGGTTCCACAGAAAAGTAAAAATGTCCATATGTCCATTCATTCATTGCCACCAATGCTTCTGTGGGTGCTATTGACACAGTCTTCATTCTTCTCCAACTTTCTCCAAGTATCCCTTAATCCACATCTCAATGTTATCCACAGACCAGGTTTTGGAGACTGGCTCATTCCAAGGTCCAGGACTACATGCTGAGGGATGCATTAAAGCTCAGGGCAGCTGCTGCCAAGGCACAGTGGGGAAAGCCCACAGTCTGAGGTTTACAAACTGAAAGAACTGCAGATGAGGTTCTGAGGAAGGGTCACTTGACCTGAAACGTTAACTCTGGTTCATTTCCACAGATGTTGCCAGACCTGCTGAGCTTTACCTGCAATTTCTGCTTCAGTTACTGTCTGAGGTTTACTTGCTGGAGTTAAATTAGGGGTCCACTCAGTTATCGGACCTTCCTGGTGCCTCAATTTTTCATCTTCCTCAATTTTTGCCTTCAATTCTGATCAGGAATTAAAAGACTGCAAACACACCAAATGGCTATTAGAAATATACATAACATGGGCATCATAAGGATGTAAGAAATTAGAGCAGGAGTAGGCTATTTAGCCCCTTAAACTTGTTACATCATTCAACAGATCATGGCTGATCTGCCTTAGACCTCAACTCCTCTTTCATATCCACTCAGCAAAGCCATTAAGTCCATAATATTTAAAAGATATATCTACCATCTCTTTAAATGTTTTCATTGATCTCACCTCTGCAAATTTCCAGGGTACAGAGTTCCTGGCATTCACTACTTCTCGGAGAAGAAACATGTTTGCACCTCAGTTTTAAATGAGTATCCCCTTACACAGTAACTTTATCCCTTTGTTTGAAATTGTCCCACGATGGAAATGCCTTTTCAACATCTCCAGTCTCAGCAGCCCCACCTCCCCAGAATCTTGTCTGTTTCAGTTAGATCACCCCTTATTTTTCTGATCAAACATCACACAACACCGGGTTGTAGTCCAACAGGTTTATTTGAAATCGCAAGCTTTTGAAGCCCCCGCTCCTTTCTCAGGTAGCTAGTAAGACAGAATACATCAGACACAGAATTTATAAGTAAGAGATTAAAGGCCTGTACAACTTAAGTAAATGTATTTTTCTAAACTATCATGAATAGGGGCCTAGCCTTTTTAGCCATAAGTCAACCTTGTCATCCAAGGAGGCAGCCTAGTGAATCTCTTTGATCGGTCTTCGATGCCCACATATCCATTGTTTCAATATGGTGGACAAAGGCTAAGTATCTCAAAATTATGAACAATAATTTAATCAAGCTGTTTTATACTGTCGTTATGCAGTGGCTAAACAAGTGGTATTTTCCACTTAAGAAGCTGCTATAGGTCCAAAAACAATGTTCTGACTTCTACATATTAAATAGTGCTGATGCCAATTCAATGCCAGATACCTGGAGGTCTTACTTCCCAACAATTAGGAAATGGAAGCAAACAGCAGGATTCTCCATACATTTATATCTTGCAGAATACAGACTGGCTTTCACCAGTTTGTGCTTGCAAAAGCCAAAAATGAAATCTCCAAATTCAGCGATTGGATAGCACTTACTGAACAATCATGAGTGCCATAGCAGTCTGCATGTGCAACCATTTTAAAGTAATCAATCAAGCTCAAAACTTGGACCATGACACTCCTTAGATGGGACCTGTTCAGTGAAATCAAAAGAATTAAATCCAAACCTTGTGTTTTTTTGCATTTCCTAGGAGCTTGTGGAGGTAATAGTTATACATTTTGTTCTCCATAGTAATATTGTCAGACAGCCAAATAGTCAACACCCTCTTCTCCAGTAGTAGAAGTTGTTACAATCATTTGAAACTTGGCATTCTTGCATTTTGTCCTGATAATTGCAAGACAAGAAACTTCTGAAACATTTCCCTATTTTCACAATATTCAAGCTCTGCACTATGAAATGAATCCTTTCACTGTGGAATCAACACTGTTTGTTATAATTCCTGCCACAATCCAGCCCCGTTTCCAACTCATTGTTTGACATCATGGCATAAATGCTCACATTGTCATGTTACTAACAAGGAGTTTGGAGTATCAAAAATCAAGGTGCAGGAAGCAACATGCTTGATTCCACAAACTGCTGTCCTGTCAAGGAAGGTTTTGTGCTAAAACACCCTGCCTTCCAATATTTATTCTCCTACACCATAGCATGGAGCTCAGAAAATGCAAGTGATTTAATTTTACTGCAAAGCTTCCAAGAGGCAGTGAAACTGTCAATTGTTCATTGGCAAGAGACAGTGATTGAAGAAAAATGTTATTCAACAAAGCTCTTTTATGCATTCCAAATGCTAAAGATATCATTTTCCAGTTCATTTGTGTGTGGTTCAGCATTTTCCATGTGGCAATGCAACAACATGCCATACAAAAACACATTTGGAGACTTGTTCTTCAATTTCTCTTGCAAAAAGCTTGAGCGCTTGCATGGAAAATCTAGTAGTTAATGAATATCTACAAAATACTATGGAAAAGATGAGGAAGTGTAATACTGAAAAGTTAACTTATTGAAAAGCTTTAGGTATTGCAAAAATCATTCCTTATTTTTAGGACATCATGATTTTTTTAAAGAATGACTTTTGTTAGGGAATTATCTTCCATTTGTAGCAATCCTCTGCTGTAATCCAGGCCACTTCCTTTATGGTCATTATCCAAGGGGGCAAGTTTAGCTCATAGAGTCATGAAGATATACAGCATAGAAACAGACCCTTCAGTCCAACTCGTCCATGCCGACCAGATATCCTAACCTAATCTAGTCCCATTTTCCAGCACTTGGCCCATATCCCTCTCAACCCTTCCTTTTGATACACCCATCCAGATGCCTTTTAAATGCTGCATTTATAGCAGCCTCCACTAATTCCTCTGGTTGCTCATTCCATACAAGTACCACCTTCTGTGTGAAAATGTTGCCCCTTAGGTCTCTTGTATATCTTTCCCCTCTCACCCTAAACCTATGCCCTCTAGTTCTGGACTCCCCCACCCCAGGGAAAAGACTTTGTCTATATATCCTATCCTTACACCTCATGATTTTATAAGCCGCTATAAGGTCACCATTCAGCCTCCAACGCTTCAAGGAAAACAGCCTCTAGCTGTTCTCCTTATAGCTCCCAAAAGCCATCCATTAATTTTAATTCTGTTCATTTTGAAGCCTGTAGTTTTTCTCATGAGTTCCAACACACTGACAAGTGCTTGGCACAACCTGTCATGTACACCCTACACATTGAGGCCGTCCAAACCTTTCATGTCAGCGTCATTGATGAAACATTCTTGTCGTGAATACAAAGCAATATGAGTGCTCCAGCCTGCATGGTGGACCCTGAGGATGTCAACTATTCAACAATCCAATAATGGAGGATGGCTCTATCTCATTGCTTGTTTGCTGTCAGGTCAAAGGTCGTCAATTCTCTCATGAGTTGTAACTCGGCGATCATGGTTGTGGAATGGCCACTTGGTCAGAGACTAATCTCAGTGTCAAAAATAACTCCAAAGTTACTAACCATCTGTCTCAAACAATTACCAGGATAAGGGAGAGAGACAATGGCTTGGGAATGGAGTTTGTATCTGTGTCCCAAAACAATGCCTTCCCAACATTTGGTTGGATTTAATTTCTGCTCATCCCATTCTGAAAGTTGGATAAATAGCCTGGAAATTCAGAGCACATGGAGGAATTAAGACAGATCAAGGTAAGGCTGAACTGGGTGTGGTCAGCACACATGTAAAAACTATGGTGATGGAACCAAAGAGCAGCACATAGATAAGGATTGATAAGGATTGATTCTTGCGGGGTGTGAGATAATATTGTAGGAGTGGGAAGGGAAACTATTGCAGATGGTGTTCTGTTTGTGACTGGATACATAAGAGAGAGTACAATCCCATCCAGTTTGTTCTTGGAGAGGCATTGGTTGGGGATAGTGTGGTCAACCATGTCAAAGGCTGGAGCTAAGTTGTAAAAGCTGACCGAGTTTATTTTACTATAATCACAGTGACACAGCAACAATCTATGAGTTTATAAGGACTCATTAAATATTATGGCAGGAACTAATGTGGCGGGGTTCAATAGTGGTGTTGCAGGGAAAACCATAACATTATACCATCTGTACACATGAAAGCCACATACTAACCATTCCCAACCATGCACCACCCATTCAGTAACTGTATCGCAAGAATATGTACACTCAAGAAACAGCAGTGGGTTAAAAGAAACAGAAGGAGGTTTTTTTTCAATATGTATCCCAACCAAGGAATGATACAGAAAACAGGGAGTGAATTACCTCCTTTGCATAGACCTTGACTTTATGCAAAAGTGTATAATGCTAAGAAATATTCTGTTTTACATCACTCCCCAAGTGTTGCTTTCATTGACTTTCAAATCCGGAGGGATGTAAAACCAATTCTACATGATCGAACAAAGTCAAGATCAACCTCTTTTCATTGCTTTAAAGCTCAAGCCAAATAAAGAGACTGGAGAAATTAATGTAATCTTGGGATTCAAATGATATTTAAAAACCATTCAAGCTTTACCCTCATGATTTGCAAAGTCATCTGAAGTGCTTGTTCGTGCCAGAAAACGCCAGTCGTACAATTATTCTGTTTAAAATTAGTCAGAAGATGTCACATTTAATCATTTTTGAGTCGTGTTTATTAGGTGACCTGGTGGAATTTACTGCCTAGAATTTGATCCCTAATGATACCGTTCTGAATTTATTTTTGTCCATAAAGGTCTCAACTATTGTGATAAATTGAGAGAAATAAAATTGTGAAACTATTGATGTTATGAATCCAATTAAGACCAGCATTGATCAATTTAAATATTCTTGCATTACTACTGCTGAATGTGTCCCTCAAAAGAATTACGTAGAAGTTTACATCACAATCAGAGACCATTTGGCAGTCACATGAGGCTGGCATCAAACCTGGGTCCCTGATGCTGTTAGGCAGCAGCACTAACCACTGACCCACCATGCAGCCCTTATTTTCTCCTTCCCTGACTGGAAGATATCATGTACCTGGCTGGTTCAGATGAAACAGTCTCAAGTCCTTATGGAAATAAGGAACAGATCATGACAAAAGGTCATTGTCCTGAATCATTAACTGCTGCATCTTCTCCCCACAGCTTTTTGCCCAACAACAGTGTAGTGAATTCTCTCTCCTCGCACTGGAGTATCCCATAACTCAATCTTCATGTGCAAGTGCTTGTAGTGAGACTGAAATTCACACCATGTATTTACCACGAGATAGCACAGGTATGAAGGTTTTGTGGCACAGTGGTAGTGTTCCTGCCTTTGATCCTGAAACTCCAGGCTCAAGACCCACACCAGGACTTGATGGACAGTCAAGCAGCTTATGTTCTGAGGAATCGTCACTGAACCTGAAACGTGAACTCTGATTTCTCTTCCCGGATGCTACCAGAGGTGCTGAACTTTTCCAGCAATGTCTGTTTTTGTTTTTTTTTTATTTACAGCATCTGGGTTCTTGCAGTTTTTATTGAGCAAGTTGTGTATTGATTTGTAAATCCTTCTATCACATGCCGGTGGCAGGAGAAATTGCTGATCATCCACATGATGGAAAGAATATTGGAGCCTATTCCTACTGGTAAGGGAAGTTAGATGGTGGTCACCATTCCTGAGGCTAACGTCCAATTCTAGACTTTTTTCATTGATTACTGGAATTCAAGTCCCACCAGCTGCCATGGTGGAGAACATTGGGTCTGAGTCTCTGAGTCTCCAGTGATATTACCACCACATCACCATCTCCTCTTCAAGTGTGAAGCGATATATTTGGTTGGAAGATTGAAGAGAGGCATTCGGAAATATAGTGTACAGTTCCAATAAGGATGCAAGAACAAAGAGATTTGCAGGTATGCATGCACAAATCATTGAAGGTGGCGATGTTCAATCATTGAGAAAGTAGCTAGGAAAGGGATATGGGGATAAAGCAGGAAAGCAAGGAAGTTATGGTGAATCTGTATAAAATACTGATTCAGCCTCAACTGGAGGATTGTGTCCAATTATCTTTTGATTTATTATTGTTACATGTACCTCAGTACAGTGAAAGGTTTGTTTTGCGTGCAGTACACACAGACTATAGCATACAAATAATATTAGGGTAGTAGAACAGACTCAGGGATACAATGTTACAGCTGCAGAGAAGGTGCACACAGAACACAGAACATTGTCTCAGCATGCTTCTGCCCCACTGAACTCATCTCTACCTACCTCGACATTGTCCTATCTCCCCTGGTCCAGGAACTCCCCACGTACGTTCTAGACACCACCCACACCCTCCACCTCCTCCAAGACTTCCATTTCCCCGGCCCCCAATGTGTCATCTTCACCATGGACATCCAATCCCTCTATACTTCTGTCCGCCATGACCAGGGCCTCCAAGGCCTCTGTTTCTTCCTCTCCTGATGTCCCCAACAGTACCCTTCCACCGACACTCTCATTCGTTTGGCCAAACTGGTCCTCACCCTTAACAATTTCTCCTTCGAATCCTTCCACCTCCTCCAGACCAAAGGGGTAGCCATGGGCACCGTATGGGCCCCAGCTATGCCTGTCTCTTTGTCGGCTACATAGAACAGTCCATCTTCCGTAATTACACAGGCACCACTCGCCACCCCTTCCTCCATTACATTGATGACTGCAATGGCGCCACCTCGTGCTCCTGCGAGGAGGTTGAGCAATTCATCAACTTCACCAACACATTCCACCCTGACCTTAAATTTACCTGGACCATCTCTGACACCTCCCTTCCCTCCCTGGACCTCTCCATCTCCATTAATGACGACCGACTTGACACCAGCATTTTTTACAAACCCACCGCCTCCCACAGCTACCTGGATTACACCTCTTCCCACCCTACCTCCTGCAAAAATGCCATCCCGTATTCCCAATTCCTCCTTCTCTGCCGTGTCTGCTCCCAGAAGAACCAGTTCCACCACAGAACACACCAGATGGCCTCCTTCTTTAGAGACCGCAATTTCCCTTCCCACGTGGTTAAAGATGCCCTCCAACACATCTCGACCACATCCTGCACCACTGCCCTCAGACCCCACCCCTTCAACCGTAATAAGGACAGAACCCCCCTGATGCTCACCTTCCACCCTAACAACCTTCGCATAAACCAAATCATCCCGCCGACATTTCTGCCACCTCCAAAAAGACCCCACCACCAGGGATATATTTCCCTCCCCACCCCTTTCCGCCTTCTGCAAAGACCGTTCCCTCTGTGACTACCTGGTCAGGTCCGCACCCCGCAACAATCCACCTCCCGTCCTGGAATCTTCCCCTGCCACTGCAGGAATTGCAAAGCCTGCGCCCTCATCTCCATCCAAGGCTTTAAAGGAGCCTTCCACATCCATCCAAGTTTTACCTGCACATCCACCAATATCACTTATTGTATCCGTTGTTCCCATTGCGGTCTCCTCTACATTGGGGAAACTGGACGCCTCCTAGCAGAGTGCTTTAGAGAACATCTCCGGGACACCCGCATCAATCAACCCCACCACCTTGTGGCCCAACATTTCAACTCCCCCTCCCACCCAGCCGAGGACATGGAGGTCCTGGGCCTCCTTCACTGCCGCTCCCTCACCACCCGATGCCTGGAGGAAGAACGCTTCACCTTCCGCCTCGGAACACTTCAACCCCAGGGCACACTCTGCAGGCACTCTGCTTGTATTCCTGATGAAGGGCTTTTGCCTGAAACGTCGATTTTCCTGCTCCTCGGATGCTGCCTGAACTGCTGTGCTTTTCCGGCACCACTCTAATCCAGCACACAGAACAAGATCAACATTAAATTTAAAATTTGAGAGGTCCATTCTTGAAGTCTCATAACAGCAGGGAAGAAGCTGTTCTTGAGTCTACTGGCATTTAAGCTTTGGTATCTTCTGCCTGATGGAAGAGGTTGGAAGAAATTATAGTTGTGCTGGAAAAGCACAGCAGGTCAAGCAGCATCCGAGGAGCAGGAAAATTGACACTTCGGGCAAAAACTCTTCATCAGGAGGGCTTTATCATTCCTGATGAAGGGCATTTGCCCGAAACGTCAATTTCCCTGCTCTTCAGATGCTGCCTGACCTGCTGTGCTTTTCCAGCACCACTCTAATCTTGACTCTAGTCTCCAGCATCTGCAGTACCCACTTCTGTGTGAAGCGTAGATGGAGTCAATGGATGCAAGGTTGGCTTGTGTGATGGACTGGGCTGTGTTCACAAATCTCTGTAGTTTCTTACGGTCTTAGACAGAGCAGTTGCCACATGACACTGTGATTGTTTCAATGGTTCATCTCAGACATGCCTAAATTCCTTACTCTCCTGAAGAAGTCGAGGCATTGTACATTCTCGACTATTGCTTCAGTGTGACTGGACCTGCACAGAATGTTGAAGATCATGTGAAGAGTTTAGACAGGGTGTAGAAAAGATTTACGAAACATTTACCCTGGCAATGAGGGGTTCCCTTTAAGTGAATAGGTTGGAGAAGGGGGTGGCACAGTGGCTCAGTGGTTAACAGTGCTGTCTCGATTCCACTCTCTGGCAACTGACTGTGTAGAATTTGCATGTTCTGCCCATGTATGTTTGGGTCCTCTCTGAGTGCTCAAGTTTCCCCCCATAGTCCAAAGATCAGGTTGGTTAGTCATGGGAAATGCAGGGTTACAGGGTGGGTCTGGATGGGATGCTCTTCAGAGAGTGAATGTGGACTTAATGGGCTGAATGGCCAGCTTCCGCATCGTAGGAATTTGATGGTTTTATGAAGCAGAGGTTGTTCTTCTCATAAGACAAGATGTTTGAGAGTAGATTTGATACAGGAGCTAAAATTCATGAGGAATCTGGACGGAGTAAATTGAGAGGAAGTGTTGCCATATTGAAGCTGGATAGCCAGAAAAAAGCAAAGGTGACATGGCCTTATAAACACCGTAAGTGAGGTTCCGCAAGGGACTGCCCGAGAGTGTGGTGGAGGCAGGTTCAGGTGCGGCTTTTAAAGAGAATTTTACCTTTACCTGAAGAGAGAAAATTTGCTGGAAAATGTATGTGAGGAAAGGTGGGATGTGGGTTTGGGGCTTTGCACCTGCACAGACCCAGCACAATGGAATAGGTGAAAAGCCCAGTCTTCTGTGCTGACACCATTCTGGGATTCTATGATCAGATTTGATTTAGTAGCAGATCTCTTGCCTTGGAGTCAAAGTTTGGGGGTTCCAGTCTCATTACAGGCACTTAAACACAGCGGTTAAGTTATAGGATACTCCACTAACAGGAGAGAGACAAGGAGCTGTGGAGACAGAGCGTTGCAGTTAGCAATTCAGGACAATGACCTTTTCTCATGATCTGCTCCACAGTTCCATGAGGATTCTGGATAGTCTTTCATCTGACACATTAAACTGAGGCTATGCTTGCCCTCTCGGGTGGGTATCATTGACCCCATGGCATTATTTAAGAGAAGATGAAGAGAGTGACCATGTCAATACAGTAGTTCCCTCCACTCAGTATCCTTACAGAGCATTATCTTGTCATTTTGATGTTTGGTGCTTGGATATTGCAATGAGGAAATTGGCTGCTAAGTCTCATAAATATACTTCGAAAGTACTACATTGACTATGAAGCATGTTTAACAAGCTGATGTTATTTTGACATGTAATTGTTCCCTGCAATGGCAGTACCTAAGTCTGGAGTTACAAATAGCCCGATCTGGTAAGGACAGGAAATTCCCTTCTCCAAAGGACATTGGTGAACCAGATGAGTTTTTACAACAGTTGGTGGTACTTGTCATGCTGAGACAATTGTTACATTCCACATTTAATAGTTGAAATTAAAATTCCACTCATATATATGGTATGATTTGAATCCATGCTCCCAAAGTGTTAGCCTGGCGTACAAGTCTAGTATTGCCTCTACACCACTAATGTGATGTTGATTTAATTTTTGATGCATATGTACCTTTAAGGGGGCATCTTAAATGCCATCAATCACTGCCAACTTGAGAGCACGTGATATAAAAAACTCATGATCTGAATTCAGTCCAGCGAGGGAGATAGTACAGGTCAGGCATGTATACTTCCAGTCAACATTACTTATGGCTCATTTTATCTTCAATTTAAAGAATCTAAATTATTGTTTTACCAATCCATGCCATATGTAAAGGTATGTTTAAGTTGAAGAGCATTTATCATCCATCCCTAATTGGAGTTAAGAATCAGCCACTTTGCTGTGGGTCTGTAGGCCAGACCAGGTAAGACAGCACATTCTTCCATAAGATCATAAGACATAGGAGTGGAAGTAAGGCCATTCAGCCCATCGAGTTTACTCCGCCATTTAATCATGGCTGATGGGCATTTCAACAGATTTCTTTTCCAAAAGAACATTAGTGAACCCGAGCCAACCGTGGTTATGTGAATACTATTCGAGTAGCATTTTATTCCAAATTGTTATTGAATTCAACTGAATATGAAACTCCAAGAGCACGGGTTCAAATCTCACTATGTGACGTGTCCTCAGAGTATTAGCCTGAATGTCTGGGTTCCTTACCATTACCACTATGCCACCACCTTCTCCATATAGATTTTATTTTTAAATTCACTCATGGGATGTGGGCAACACAGCCCGGGCCAGCATTTATTATCTTTCTCTTACTCTCTGCTGTTCTCGTCACCTCGCTACAGGAAGGATGTGATAGCATTGGAGAGGGTACAGAGGAGGTTCACCAGGATGTTGCCTGGGATGGAAAGATAAAGCCAAAAGGAGAGACGAGATAGGCTTCTGTTGTTTTCTCTAGAGCAGGGAAAACTGAGGGGGGACATGACTGAAGTGTATACGATTATGAGGAGTACGGTCAGGGTGAATGGAGAGCAGCTGTTCCCCATGCTTGAGGGGTGAATCACAGAATGGCATAGTTTTAGGCTAAGGGGTAAGAGATTCAGAGGCAATTTGGGAAAAAACATTTTCACACAATGGATGATGGGAATCAAGATAGAGGTGTACAAAATGATGAGAGGCATCGATGGGCTGGATAGCCAGAATCTTAGAGTCATAGAGATGTACAGCATGAAAACAGACCCTTCGGTCCAACCCATCCATGCTGACCAGATATCCCAACCCAATCTAGTCCCAACTGCCAGCACCCGGCCCATATCCCTCCAAATCCTTCCTATTCATATACTCATCCAAATGCTTCTTAAATGTTGCAATTGTACCAGCATCCATCACTTCCTCTGGCAGCTCATTCCATACACGTACCACCCTCTGTGTGAAAACGTTGCCTCTTAGGTCTCTTTTATATCTTTCCCCTCTCACCCTAAATCTGTGCCCTCTAGTTCTGGACTCGCCCAGTCCAGGGAAAAGACTTTGCCTATTTACCCTATCCATGCCCCTCATAATTTTGTAAATCTCTATAAGGTCATCCCTCAACCTCCGACGCTCCAGGGGAAACAGCCCCAGCATGTTCAGCCTCTCCCTATAGCTCAAATCCTCCAACCCTGGCAACATCCTTGTAAATCTTTTCTGAACCCTTTCATGTTCCACAACATCTTTCCGATAGGAAGGAGACCAGAATTGAACACAATATTCCAACAGTGACCTAACCAATGTCCTGTACAACCGCAACATGACCTCCCAACTCCTGTACTCAATACTCTGACCAATAAAGGAAAGCATACCAAACACCTTCTTCACTATCCTTTCTATATGTGACTCCACTTTCAAGGAGCTATGAACCTGCACACCAAGGTCTCTTTGTTCAGCAACACTCCCTAGGACCTTACCATTAAGTGTATAAGTCCTGCTAAGATTTGCTTTCCCAAAATGCAGCATCTCGCATTTATCTGAATTGAACTCCATCTGCCACTTCTCAGCCCAGTGGCCCATCTGGTCCAGTTCATGTTGTAATCTGAGGTAACCCTCTTCGCTGTCTACTACACCTCCAATTTTGGTGTCATTTGCAAACTTACTGACTGTACCCATTGTGCTCGCATCCAAATCATTTATGTAAATGACAAAAGGTAGAGGACTCAGCACCAATCCTTGTGGCACTCCACTGGTCACAGGCCTCCAGTCTGAAAAACTATCCTCCACCACCACCCTCTGTCTTCTCCCTTTAAGCCAGTTCTGTATCCAAATGGCTAGTTCTCCCTGTATTCCATGAGATCTAACCTTGCTAATCAGTCTCCCATGGGGATCCTTGTCGAACGCCTTACTGAAGTCCATATAGATCAAATCTATCACTCTGCTCTCATCAATCCTCTTTGTTACTTGCTCAAGAAACTCAATCAAGTTGTGAGACATGATTTCCCACGCACAAAGCCATGTTGACTATCTCTAATCAGTCTTTGCCTTTCCAAATATAGGTACATCCTGTCCCTCAGGATTCCCTTCAACAACTTGCCCACCATCAACGTCAGGCTCACTTGTCTATAGCTCCCTGGCTTGTCTTCACCTCCTTTCTTAAACAGTAGCACCACGTTTGCTAAACTCCAGTCTTCTGGCACCTCCCTGTGACTATCGATGATACAAATATCTCAGCAAGAGGCCCAGTAATCCCTTCTCTAGCTTCTCACGAGTTCTAGGTTACACCTGATCAGGTCCTGGAGATTTATCCACCTTTACCCGTTTCAAGACATCCAGCACTTCCTCCTCTGTAATTTTGCAAATTGTCACCATCTATTTCCCTACAGTCTATATCTTCCATGTCCTTTTCCACAGTAAATACTGATGCAAAACACTCATTTAGTATCTCACCCATTTTCTGTGGCTTCACACAAAGGCCGCCTTGCTGATCTTTGAGGGGTTGAGGGGCCCTATTCTCTCCCTAGTTACCCTTTTGTCCTTAATGTATTTGTAAAAACTCTTTGTGTTCTCCTTAATTCTATTTGCCAAGGCTATCTCATGTCCCCGTTTTGCCCTCCTGATTTCCCTCTTAAGTATACTCCTACTTTCTTTATATTCTTCTAAGGATTCACTCGATCTATCCTGTCTATACCTTACCTTCTTTTTCTTAACCAAACCCTCAATTTCTTTCGTCATCCAGCATTCCCTGTACCTACAGCCTTTCCTTTCACCTTAACAGGAATATACCTACTCTGGATTCTCGTTATCCCATTTCTGAAGGCTTCCCATTTTCCAGTCATCCCTTTGCCTATGAACATCTGCCCCCAATCAGCTTTCAAAAGTTCTTGCCTAATGCTGTCAAAATTGGCCTTTCTCCAATTTAGAACTTCAATTTTTAGATCTGGTCTATCCATTTCCATCATTATTTTAAATCTAATAGAATTATGGTCGCTGGCCCCAAAGTGCTCCCCCACTGACACCTCAGTCACCTGCCCTGCCTTATTTCCCAAGAGTAGGTCAAGTTTTGCACCTTCTCTAGTAGGTACATTCACATACTGAATCAGAAAATTGTCTTGCACACACTTAACAAATTCCTCTCCATCTAAACTTTTAACACTATGGCAGTCCCAGTCGATGTTTGGAAAATTAAAATCCCCTACTGTAACTACCCTATTATTCTTACAGATAGCTGAGATCTCCTTACAAGTTTGTTTCTCAATTTCCCTCTGACTATTAGGGGGGCTATAATACAATCCCAATAAGGTTATCATCCCTTTCTTATTTCTCATTTCTACCCAAATAACTTCCCTGGATGTATTTCCAGGAATATCCTCCCTCAGTACAGCTGTAATGCTATCCCTTATCAAAAGTGCCACCCCCCTCTTCTCGCCTCTCTTTCTATCCTTCCTGTAACATTTGTATCCTGGAACATTAAGCTGCCAGTCCTGTCCATCGCTGAGCCATGTTTCTGTAATTGCTATGATATCCCAGTCCCATGTTCCTAACCATGCCCTGAGTTCATCTGCCTTCTCTGTTCGGCCCCTTGCATTGAAATAAATGCAGTTTACTTTATCAGTCCTACCTTGTCCCTGCCTGCCCTGACTGTTTGACTCACTTCTGTTCTCAGATGTACCCGTCTCAGGTCGATCTCTTTCCTCATTATCTCCCTGGGTCCCACCTTACTAGTTTAAATCCTCCCAAGCAGTTCAAGCAAATTTCCCTGCCGGTATATTAGTCCCTTTCCAATTTAGGTGCAGTCCATCTTTCTTGTACAGGTCACTTCTACCCCAAAAGAGATTCCAATGATCCAAAAATGTGAATCCTTCTCCCATACACCAGCTCCTCAGCCATGCATTCATCTGCTCTATCCTCCTATTCCTGCCTTCACTAGCTCGTAGCACTGGGAGTAATCCAGATATTACTACTCTCGAGGACCTCCTTTTTAAATTTTTGCCTAACTCCCTGTAGTCTCCCTTTAGAATCTTAACCTTTTCCCTTCCGATGTCATTGGTTCCAATGTGGACAATGACCTCTTGCTGCACCCTCTCTGAGACATCCTTGATCCTGGCTCCAGGGAAGAAACACACCATTCTGCTTTTTTGCTGCTGGCCACAGAAACATCTGTCTGTACCTCGAGACTTTTTCCCAGGGCAGAAATGGCTATCACAATGGGATATAATTTTAAGGTGATTGGAAGAAGGTTTAGGGGAGATGTCAGAGTTCGGTTCTTTACACAGAGAGTAGTGGGTGAGTGGAATGCACTGCCAGCGGTGGTAGTAGAGTCAGATACATTAGAGTCATTTAAGCGACTCTTGGATAGGCACATGGATGATAGTAAAATGAAGGGCATGTCAGTTAGTTTGATCTTAGAGTAGGATAAAAGGTCTGCACAACATCATGAGCCGAAGGGCCTATAATGTGCTGTACTGTTCTATGTTCTATGTACACTGCCTGGGAAGGTAGCAGAGGCCCGACACCTTACAACATTTAAAAAATATTTGGATGAGGATTTCATATATCATAACATTTGAGAATATGGTACATGTTGTGATTAATGGGTCGAGAGTGGTTGTTATGTCAATAGGCGAAGAGCATGAATCTAACTGCCCTTTAACACAGAAGCATGCTCAACCATTTCTGATCTGTTTTTAATGACAGTGGTTTCAAGGTCTTCATTAGACTTTTAATTTCAGATGTTTTTATGTTTTGTTTGAAATCTCATTCAATTCTTCCATCTACCATGTTGTGACTTGAACACGAATGCCCAGAACATTACCTTGCTCTCTGGATTACTCGTCCAGCAGCAGCACCACAAATGTGAGGCAATGGCCTGGTGGTGTTATTGCTAGACTATTAATCCAGAAGTTCAGCTAATGTTCTGGGTTCAAATCCTGCCATGGCAGGTGTTAGAATTTGAATTTAAGAAAGAATCTGGAATTTAGGATCTAATGATGACAATAAAATTCTTGTCAATTGTCAGGAAAACCCCATCTGGTTCATTAATATCCTTTAGGGAAGGAAACGGCCATCCTTACCTGATCTGGCCTACATGTGACTCCAGACCCACAGCAATGTGGTTGTGTCTTAACTGCCCTCTGGGCAATTAGGGAGGGGCAATAAATGCTGGCCTGGCCAGAGATGCCATCCCATGAATGAATGAAAAAAATGGCCAGCAAAAGGTAAAGGTCAGAAAATGTCAGAATTGAGGAGAGTGGAGAGTAATATATGGAAGATGCTGAGGTCAACGCCAATTTACATTTCACTGGTTGAGTGAGAGTCAACACTGGCGGCATCTGATCATCAGTGATACTGTTAACAACATCTGACCACCAGACTGAAAACAACCATGGTCAGATGTAGCAACAAATTACTGCAGCTGCTGGAATATGTTCTGAAAACAACAAATGCTGGAGATCACAGTGGGTCAGACAGTATGCATAGAGAGAGAGCAAGCTAACATTTCGAATCTTCAGAGCTTCAGCTTGCTCTCCCTCCATGGATGCTGTGACCCGTTGTGATCTCCAGCATTTGTTGTTTTCAGAACATATTCCAGCAGCTGCAGTAATTTGTTGCTACATCTGACCATCAGAAATTGGCATTACCAGCAGCGGAGGCAACTGGAGTTCTTGTGTTTTTTAAAAATCATTTGGTTGCCTGGTAAATAACACACAACGCTGCACTGTTTAGATTGTTAAACTGTGCTATGAAGCAGAACAATTCCCAACAGGAGGAGTGTTTGGATATTTTCCAATAAATCCAGAAGTAGCAAGCTATCTGAAGCAATTGCTGCCTCTTAACGGCTGCTCAGTGTAATTGATATATGTGTTGAGATGACAACAATAATTTGCATTTTTGGGACACCTTTATAATGTAGTAAAACATTCCAATGCATTGTGTCATCAGACAACATTTGAGACCAAACTGCATATTCATAATGATGTCCAAATGCCTGAGATACATTTGAGTGAAGACCTTCTCAAGGCATGGTTAATAAATGCTGGCATAGTTAGTGATGCCTAAATCCTAGGAGTGAATTAATTAAAAAGGACCATGTTAGAAGATGGGCGGGTTGAGAGATGATGACATTTAGAGAGTAGAAACCCTGAATTAGGTTTATCAAAATCTCAATGTTTTACATGAAGAAATTCAAAAATAAAACCAAGAACTGTAGATGCTGGAAATCTAAAAGAAAAACAGAAAATGCTGGAGAAACTCTGCAGGTCCAGCAGTATCTGTGGAGACAAAGCAGAGTCAAAGCTTCGGATCCAGTCAGCTTTCTTGGAAGAAATTCTTCCAGCAGCTAATTTCATCGCAGTTGTGTCAAATAATAATTGGAAATGACTTCGAAAATACTATGTAGCTGTCCTTGTTTATAGCTCTCAGACTCCAATGATAGTCATGCAGCAACCAAAGGTATTTCTGTGGGAAGGTGTGTTTGTGGCATCTTTAATGCTTGCACTGTTCTGATATTTTTATTCACTCATTGGATTTAGGTGTCTCTGACAGGACCAACATTTATTGTCCGTTCCGAGTTATCCTTTAGAAGGGGGTGATGAGCTACCTTTTTAAACCGCTGCAGGACCATGTGCTGTAGGTTGACCCACAATACCATTAGGGAAGGAATTCTAGGATTTTGACCCAGTGACGCTGAAGAAATAGCGATATTTTCCCAAGTTCAAATGGTGAGTGGCTTGGAGGGGAACGTGCAGGTGGTGGTGTTCCTGTGTAACTGCTACCCTTGTCCTTTGAGACGGAACTGTTTTGGTTTTAGAAGGCACTGTCTAAGGAGCTTTGGTGAATTTCTGCAGTGCATTTGTAGGGTGGTACACATTGTCCTGAAATGTATACTGCACAAAGTGTAAATGAAGCAGTAGCCTTAAAAGGGATTAGATGTCGATTGCCTATATTGTCAATGCCTAACCTTGAATGTTCTACCTTTCACTTTTTACCTTCTGTAAACTTTGCTGCCTAACACACACTGAGTCTAGTTCACGAACCACCCCCAAAATCATTGACATGGCTTCTCATCCAACAATGCTGCAATTTTCAAATTCCCATTCTAGTCCTCAGGTTTCTCCATATACTTCAACCCTTCCTATCTCTACAGCCTCGTCTGGCACTATAATCAGTCTGAAGATACTGTACTCATACATTTCTGGCCTCTTTAGCGAACATGAATTTAGTCACTCTGTGGTAGCTATGCTTTTAGCTACCAATGCATGAAAACTTGGAATTCCCTCTTTCAATCTTTCTGCTCCTCTCCTTTCAATAATCTGTTTCCTTGACCGAGCTTATGGTGCCTGTCCTGAGATCTCTTTGTGAGGTGCGGTGTTTGAACATTGCTCTTATGATTTACCTTGAGATGTTTTACTGCAGTTTTATAAACACGAGTGGATGTTGTTGGATTTGCAGTTGCCCCACCCTTGAAAAAAGGAAATCACAAAGCAGAATAAAATTTGGCATCAGAATCCACAGCTTAAGCTGAACACAGTATCCCAGGATCACAGGTCCTCGACTGGTATTGGAGCCTGCCCTTGATTACTGTGATGGGAACCCCGGGGCGAAGGCTATCCCCTCGTCTTTTCTGACTTTCTGACTTTGTGGCTGAGCAAAATCATAGAATTGTTACAGCGCAGGTGAAGGCCACTTGGCTCATCATGTCTGAACCAGTTATGTCCCCCAGTGCCAATCTCCTGTCTTTTCCCCATATCCCTGCATACCATTTTTATCCAAATAACCAACCAAAGTCCCTCTTGAATGGCTACATGAAACCTGCCTCCACCACAGTTCCAAGCAGTGCAATCCAGAGGTAAAAACAATGACTGCAGATGCTGGAAACCAGATTCTGGATTGGTGGTGCTGGAAGAGCACAGCAGTTCAGGCAGCATCCAAGGAGCTTCGTAATCGACGTTTCAGGCAAAAGCTCTTCATCAGGATTAAAGGCAGTGAGCCTGGAGCATGGAGAGATAAGCTAGAGTGCAATCCAGACCCTAACTACTCACTGTGTGGAAGAGTTATTGTTCGCACTTCACCCTTGCTTCATTTCCACATCACTTTAAAGCACTTTTACAAACATGAGCAATGCACTGGACAGGCTGAGTGGCCTAGTCCTTTTCCTATATATTTGCTATTTGTTCCTGGAATATGAGCAGTGTAGCATTTATTGCCCATCCCTAATGCACTTGAGAAGGTGCTTAATGTGTGTTATTTGCTTAACAAACAGCCAGCATCATGCAGCAACTGAGGACGTAAATCACTTGGTGTGATCAAAAAGCACTTGCACACTGTTTTTTGTCTTAGCATTTTGTGAACAAATGTGTATGAACAGTTTAAAGTCTACATGCATATGCAGTGCCAGGATAAGCATTGAGATCAGATGCCCAACCACGGTGCCTATTACTCATTTTTTGTTCACTAATCAGAAAAGCAATTAGCCACATCTGGATTGCCAATTAGCCCCATGTAGTTAGTGACTGACAGATGGACCCATGCTCCTGTGGTACACATTTCACAATATGTACAGAGGTTCGAACATAATCATATAATGGTATACATCAGGCAGACGGCTGCTCGAGACCAAGGCTGGAGTCATGCTGGCCAAGAATTTATCACCAAGACTGACAGCACAGAAGGAGACCATTCAGCCCACTGTGCCTGTGTCAGCTCTTTGAAATAAATTAACCAATTTGTCCCATGCTCCTGTTCTTCATCCACATAGCCCTGCAAGTGGTTCTGTTTGACAGGACTTGGTGAGATGGTGGATGCTGCAATACACTACACCGTCTTTGGGTTGGTGTCTACAATGTGTGCTGTGAGGATCACCTGCTAAGGAATTGGGGAACTTGCTGTGTGCATGCACCATAAGACGATGTATTTCCATCTGTTTATTCATGTCCTTGTACAGCAAGTACTGCAACAACTTTCAAAATGCTAACTTCCCTTTGCCCAGACATCTGTGGTAGATGATTCATCAATACCAAGATAGATCATTTTTTTGTTGGGCAAGGGTTTTAATGGTTATGGGACTAAGGTGGGTAAAGAGTGTTAAGGTACAGAACAGCCGTGATCTAATTGAAGAATGAAACATGTTAAAGACTGGAGGAAGTGAACAGCTTTCTTTGCTCCCTCTGTCCTTTGACTAATATCCATCCCATGTGTGTTTGTTTGTTACAGTAGGGTGTCTCTTTGTTCTCAGGGGTGCGATCTGTGTGAGTTCCTGTGTCCCATTTACTTTAAATGTATTAATCACTGTGATGAATGGAAGGTAATGTTCTGGAAACATACCAGTGAATGTGAAATGATGAAGCATGACGGTCACCATATGAAAAGATCACATTGAGAAATTAACCAGCCAAAGACCGACTCGCATTTATGTAACAACAGGAACACAGTAAACAATCCAAAGGCATCATGGGAATATTTGAAAAGATGCCAAAAGGATACCAAAAAAAAATTGCTCAAGAAGGTAGGTTTTAATGAGTGTTTTCAAGAGGAGATAGAGTAACAGATTGAGAGGGATAAGTACTAAATGCTAGCCCAAAAATGACTTAAGATACAGGTTTAGGGAGGGAAAACTCCAGTGTTTTAGGCCTGGACAGCTAAAGCTAAAACTGGTGCTAGTGGAGCAATAAACATTGGGGATGCAAATGGACATTGAACACCTGGATGTCATAGATAGTTTCAGGATTATCCAATGTGACTGATGAGGTGAGTTAAATAGACAAGATGCAATGACGTGGGATAATCTGGTTTATTGCGATATGTGTTAGAGAGATAATGAATTAAGACAATTAATTCCACGTGACATAGCTAAAGAGGAGCTTTGGAATGCACTTCTGTAATGAGATGCGTGTGCTGAGCTCTTTTGAACAATTTGTTTTTAATGAGACTAAAAACCAGAGAAAATTCAATTAGACATTGGCCCATAATTAGGAATTGGAAGGATGTAGGTCTGCATCAGTTTGTAACACTCTCACTTCCGAACACAGTTTATGGCTGAGCTAGATCCTTTCTTTCATTTTTGTTATCCTGAAATGACAACAGAATTTTTTTTTATTTCCACATTACTAAATCACAAGTGGGTTTTTAAAAAACCTATTAACCATTACTGGTAATTCACCCATGTTCTCCAATTGGTTAATTAGATGCTGTTTTTCAAACTCTAAGGCACATGGTAAAATTAAGAGTCATGCGCAGGAAGGGCCTTACAAAAGATGTGGTAAGATGCTATTTCTTTTACTGGAGATATCCAGAAAGCAAAATGTCTACCAAAATGGCGAGATCAAAAAGGAACCTGCCTTTCTTAAGTTTATGATTTATATTGTGTGTACCTCAACCCAAAGCATTTGGCAGCTATTGAAGCATTTGTGAAGCATATTCATTGTTATAATTTAGACAACACAGACTTGGTGACCATTTAGTGTGGAGCACCTCCACTCAGCCCACCACAGTGACCCCTGACATTCTGGTCCCATGCCATTTTAATTCCCTACCATCTCTCACACTCAGATCTCTATCCTCGGTCAGCTACCATGTCACCCAACACAAGCTTGAACGACAGCACTTCAGCTTCTGATTAGGTACTTTTCAACCTTCTGAATTCAACATGGAGGTCAAGAACTTCAGACCATGAACTCTGTCCTCCATTTTAATCTTTGTTTTGCCAGCAGCTAGTCTCTATCTTGTTTTCATGTTTTATTTTGCTTTCAAGCAGGGCTGTCCTTTAATTTGTCCATAAACCCAATTTTAGACCAATGTTTTGAATCTTTCCTATGGAACTCACTTTGCCTTTGGTTGCCTAATATCTTTGTCACTCTATCTCTCCCATTATCCTACCCCTGACCTTCCCCTTTGTTCTGCCGGACTCTTAGTTGTGATGAAGAGTCATGTTAGACTCAATTTGGAGATGCCAGTGTTGGACTGGGGTGTACAATATTAAAAATTTCACAACACCAGGTTATAGTTCAACAGGTTTAACTGGAATCACTAGCTTTCGGAGCGCCACTCCTTCATCGGGTGGTTGTATTAGACTTGAAACACTAGCTCTGTTTTCCTCTCTCCACAATTGCCATCAGATCTACTGAATTTGTCCAGCACTATCTGTTTGTATTTAATAACAATCTTGATGCATTTCGTTGGTTGTGAACTAAATGTTGGAAGACTGGAGAGGACTAAACTTATCCTGGAATCTTAAACAAGTTAATCTCCTGATGGTGGCTGCAAGAAAAAACTCAGGAGCAAATAAAACCAAAAATGGTATTTAAAGTTGTATGTTTTCATTTAGTCTTAACTGTGGCTTTGTGAGTTAAGGTGCCTCGTAAAAGGATCCTGAGTTAAAATCTCAGTGGCACCTTTCTCTATTCTTCAAGAATGTGGCTTTCAATTGCTGTAGAGGCTGGATTGTTAGGTATATTCAAAGCTGAGGTAGGTAGACCTGAAGTCAGGAAGAGAATCAAGGGGATAAGTCAGAAAAGGGGAGTTGAGAATTATTAGATCAACCATGCTTATTCGTGACGATGGGGCCATTGATCTATGGCCCAACTCTAGTCCTACATCTTAATTTTTTATTGAGCCAGTTTTCTAGTCAGAAGACGAAAGTGGGTACTGCAGATGCTGGAGATTAGAGTCAAGATTAGAATGGTGCTGGATAAGCACAGCAGGTCAGGCAGCATCCGAAGAGCAGGAAGATTGATGTTTCGGGCAGGAGCATTCCTGATGAAGGTCTTTTGCCTGAAACGTCAATTTTCCTGCTCCTTCGATGTTGCCTGACCTGCTGTGCTTTTCCAGCACCACTCTAATCTTGACAATTTTCTAGTCAACCTGTTCAGAGACAAGGGAACATAATTTTTAGGTGAAAAGCAAAACGCTTAGAGGAAATTTGAGGATATTGTTTTTTACCCAGAGAGTGATGGGGGTCTGGAATGCACTGCCTGGGAGAGCAGTTGAGGTGGGTAACCTCATAACCTTTACCAAATACTTGAAACGTCATAACATTCAAGGCTATGGGCCTAGTCCCAGACAGTTGGACCAGTGTAGATTCAGAGTAGCTTATGGCAGCGAGACTCGATGGGTCTAAGGACCTCTTCTGTACCATATAATCCTATGATTCTACAACTGCACCATTAATCAGTACAATTAATTCCACTATTACACTCCTCTGGAGCAGGTGGGACTTGAACCAAGGCCTCCTGGTCTCCAGATAGGGATGTTACCATTGCACCACAAGAGGGTCCAAATTCTACGATATTTCATACTAATGGAGTAGATGGGACTTGAAACCAGGTCTCATGGTTTAAAGGTAGGGACACTGCCATTGTGTCACAAGAGTCATCAACATTTAAGATGCATCTGGATGGGTATATGAATAGGAAGGTTTAGAGGGATATGGGCCAAGTGCTGGCAAATGGGACCAGATTTATTTAGGATACCTGGTCGGCATGGATGAGTTGGATTGAAGGGTCTGTTTCTGTTCTAGACATCTCTATGAATCAAAAAGAGTGGTGCTGGAAAAGCACAGCAGGTCAGGCAGCATCCAAGGAGCAGGAGGGTCCTCGTTTTGTGCATAAGCCCTTCATCAGGAATGTCTCCAGTGCATCATCCTCCGCTATTTTGGGCACCTGCAATCAGACCCTACCACCAGAGATATATTTCCCTCCCTACCTTTATCAGTATTCCATAGAGAGAAAAATACAGTACATCTCTATGACTCTTGCCCAACTTCTTATGCCTCATCACTGATTAAAGGTGGGATAAGAGGCTGACTGACTGGTTGGGCTTTTATGCAGCGAATTCTCCAGGAACATGGGCAATAAAAATTGCTGAGACTAAGGCATAGGCTATGTTATAACATCTCATCTGAAAGACTGCCCCAGATTCCTGATCATCAAAAAGAAATCATGAGAGACATAGATTGGATAAATAGACAAATTCTGTTCCCTGGAGTGGGGGAGTCCAGAACGAGAGGACATAGGTTTAGGGTGAGAGGGGAAAGATATAAAAGAGACCTAATGTTTTCACAGAGAGGGTGTTGCATGTATGGAATGAGCTGCCAGAGGAAGTGGTGGAGGCTGGTACAATTACAACATTTAAAAGGCATCTGGATGGGTACATGAATAGGAAGGGTTTGGAGGGATATGGGCAAGGTGCTGGCAGGTGGGACTAGGTTGGGTTGGGATATCTGGACGGCATGGACAAGTTGGACCAAAGGGTCTGTTTCCGTGCTGTACATCTCTATGACTCTATGACTTTAAACATCGACTTACCAGGATGAAGCAGTTGTAGTGGGGGTAGTGAGATGATATGGTAACAGTGAGAGAGGTCTATAACAGAACATTTGTTGTTTATTGCAGTTAAGAAAGCTGAATGTATTCAGAACTTTGAAAGGGCTTGAAAGGAGAAATACAGATTAATTCAACTGCTCAGTGAATCAATAAGTGGGTACAGGGCTTTATAGCAGCTGAAGCGTAAGGGAGGTCAGAGAAAAAAGATCATGATAAGTATTTTTAGAACATGGACCAGATTTTCACTAGTGGCTTTGAAGTGGAATTAATTGTACTGATTAATGGTGCAGTTGTAGAATCATAGGATTATACCATAACCAAAGAGGCCCTTCGGCCCATCGAGTCTCACTGCCAAAAGCTGTTTTAAATCTACACTAGTCTCACTATTCAGCACACTAGGCCTATAGCTGTGAATGTTATGACATTTCAAGTGGTCACTCAAGTATTTGGTAACTGTTGTGATGTTTACCCACCTCAACTAATCTCCCAGGCAGTGCGTTCCAGACCCCCATCGCTGTCTGGGTGAAAAACAAAATACTCAAATTTTGCTTTAACCTCCTGTTTTTCACCTGAAAATTATGCTCCCTTGTTATTGACCCTTCAATTAAGGGAATCAGCTGCTTTCTATTCACCCCGATCGTGTCCCTTGTAATCTTATACACCTCTGTCAGGTCCCCCCTCTGCCTTTCTGATTAATGTGTATATGATTATGAGAGGCATGGATAGAAAACAGGTATCCCCCGTAGTTAAAGTGCCATGTTCCTGGTTTCAAACCATTGCAAACTTCCCCTCACAAAATCCACGTGAGAAACTTCAGGGTTATAGGTGAAAGTTGGCTCAGGGGTGAAGATCAATTGTTCTGGAACAGCTTGGAACACTTCAAACTGCAAGAGAATTTAAGACCACACTCCCACTCCATACCACACTGGCTGTGGATTCATAACATTAGAAGTGCTGATGATTGAACAATGTTCAGCAGCATTGCAACAACTCACATCTCCACGTAATTGAAAGGTCAATAACGAGGTCATACAATTTTAAGGTGAAAGGCAGAAGGTTTAAAGAGGGATACCTCGCACTTTAGAAAGTACTTGGGTGAGCACTGGAAATGACATGAGACAAAAAACTGCAAATGCTGGAATCCAAACTGGACAAGCAGGAGGCTGGAAGAGCACGGCAAGGCAGGCAGCATCGGGAGGTTACACCAGAAACGTCAACTTCTCTACCTCCTGTTGCTGCCTGGGTTGCTGTGTTTTTCTAGCCTCCTGCCTGTCTTCACTGGAAATGTCATAGCATTCAAGGATACTGGCCAAGTGCTGGATAGTGGGGCTAGCGTAAGGTATAGAGTAGATTTTGTCCTCATGTAGAACGACCTGGACAATATCCATGTTTGGGCTGACAAAGTGGCAGGTAATACTCATGCCACACAAGTGCCAGGCAATTGCCGTGTCCAAAAAGAATCTGACAATCGCCCTTTGACATTCAGTGGTATCACTGGATGTCCACTAATTGCATCCCAGGGTTTGCCATTGACCAGAAGCTCAACTGAACTAGCAATATAAAAACTGTTACTGTAAGGACAAGTCAGAGGCTTGGAATCCTAAAAGTAACTCACCTCCTGATTTCCCAAAGCCTGTCAGTGATCTTCAAGGCACATGTTAAGACGGCAGAGGAATACTCAACACGGACAAGTGTATCGCCAAAAACACTCAATACGTTTGACACCATCAAGACAAGGCAGCCAACTTGATTGACATCATATCCACAAACATCCACTCCTTTCACCACCACACTAAGAAGCAGCAGTGTGTGTCATTTACAAGTTCCATCAAAGAAAGTCATCAAGGCTTAATTAGACAGCACTTTTTAAACCCACAACCACTTCCCTCTAGAAGGAAAGGGCAGCAGACACATCAGATCACCACCACCTGCAAGTTCCCCTCCAAGCCACTCACCTTTCTAACTGTAAACTATATCACTGCTCCTTCGGTGTCACTGGGTCAAAATCGTGGAACTGACTGCCTAATGACATCATGAACACCTACATCATATAGACAGTGGTGTTTCAGTTATGTCAGAGCCCGGGTGTCTCTGGAGAAGGTGCATGCGGTGTCCACCAACACCCTTGAGCTGTTCAAGGGTGAGATGGGCACTGCAGGGAGTGGAGTGTAGTATTTCCCCCTCCAACTCGATTTTGATTTAACCCCTGCCCTCCCCTTCACTGTTTGATCATGCAGCATTGCCCTCGAAGAAGGGCACTGCTTGTCCCTGGCCACCCTGGTGTTTCCTTTCTCCCTGGTGGTGGAAATTGAATAAAGATTTGTACATCTGTTGTTCTTAAAATAAAAAAAAGAGAGTGGCGTTTCAGTAAGGCAATTCACCACCATGGATTTCAACCTCAGTCATAGAAAGAAAATGGCTGTTAACACAAAATCGGAAATGACACCTTGTGTGATTGTGACAAAGGTAAATTTTCTCTCTCATCCTTATCAAACTGCCTTCAGACTTTTACATACTTGAGAAACTCCATTATCCTCCAATGCCTCTCCTCTGTTGTTCATCTGGGTGGGTTTTTCCGTTTTCCAGCATCTACAGTACTTCTTGTCATTGCATCTTAACTTCTTCCAGTTATCTCCAACTTTTGTGTTATATTTAACCATAAGATGGCGAAGGTCCCGATATCCATCTCTGAAACAGTACTCGCATTCATCCAGCTCATCTGCTGTTGAAACCCTCATTCATATATCTGTGACCTCCAGACTTGACACTTATAATGCATTCCTGGCTGGCCTCCAACAATCAGGCCTACTTCCACACCATTGGGATTCTAGGATTAAGCCTGCGCTGTGATTCCTGTGCCCTAACTCAAATCAAATGCCATTCCCGCATGTGCTCACTGGATGACATTAACTTCAGGTTAAATAAAATTTCAACTTTAGTACTCTCATCCTTGATTTCAAATCTACCAATGACCTCTTCCCCTTCCTATTTTGGTCAATTCCTGTACCTTCACAATCTTCCAGGATATTAGTTTTTCTCTAACTTCAACTTTGGGATCACTGATTTTAATTGCTATAATATTGCTGGCTGTGTATTCAGCTACATTTGTCCTAAGCTCTGAAGTTCTCTTCTTAAACATCACAGCCTCTCTCACTGATTTGTCTCTTTGAAGAAATGTCTTAAATCTATGTCTTTGACTGAATGTTTGGTCATCTGACCTAATAACTCCTGATGCTCCTTGATATCTTGCTTTGTTTTATAATACTCACGTGAAGCAATGTGGAATGTTTGGTTACCCTAAATACTTGTGTGAAAGTTTATTTTTGAGACCAAATGGCTAAGTAAAAGGAGCAAGGTTAGCGATTACATGACTAATAACATTGAGGAGTTAAAGTCCATGTCGGGCCTTGAGAGCTGTTGAACTGCTGACAATAGCATTGAGGAGAAAGTGAGGTCTGCAGATGCTGGAGATCAGAGCTGAAAATGTGTTGCTGGAAAAGCGCAGCAGGTCAGGCAGCATCCAGGGAACAGGAGAATCGATGTTTCGGGCATAAGCCCTTCTTCAGGAATGAGGAAAGTGTGTCCAGCATGCTAAGATAAAAGGTAGGGAGGAGGGACTGGGGGGAGGGGTGTTCTCTGAAATGCTCCGCAAGTAGGCGGCCTGTCTCCCCAATATAGAGGAGGCCACATCGGGTGCAGAGGATGCAATAGATGATGTGTGTGGAGGTGCAGGTGAATTTGTGGCGGATATGGAAGTTTCCTTTGGGGCCTTGGAGGGAGGTGAGGGGGGAGGTGTAGGCGCAAGTCTTGCACCTCCTGCGGTTGCAGGGGAATGTGCTGGGAGTGGAGGTTGGGTTGGTGGGGGGTGTGGATCTGACGAGGGAGTCACGGAGGGAGTGGTCTTTACATTGAGCCTGGTTACTGTCCATGGTACTGAAACTAGCAGGGGGCCTCGGAATTGGGCTCAGCCAATCTGTTAAAAATCGCACAACACCAGGTTATAGTCCAACAGGTTTAATTGGAAGCACTAGCTTTCGGAGCGCTGCTTCTTCATCGGATGGTTGTTGAGTACACAATTGTAAGACACAGAATTTATAGCAAAAGTTTACAGTATGATGCAACTGGAATTATACATTGAAAAATACCTTGATTGTTTGTTAAATCTCATTTGTTAGAATGACCATGTTAGTTTCACTTCTTTCATGGTTTCATTGGAAACTAACATGGTCATTCTAACAGATGAGAGACTAAACAAACAATCAAGGTATTTTTCAATGTATAATTTCAGTTACATCACACTGTAAACTTTTGCTATAAATTCTGTGTCTCACAACCACCTGATGAAGGAGAGGCGCTCCAAAAACCAGTGCTTCCAATTAAACCTGTTGCAGCCAATCAGTGAGATCATGGCTGATTTGGGAGTGGGTGTCCTGAGCTATCAACCTTCTAACAGTCAAATGAGGTGAGAGAAGCTGTGAAAAGGGGCACTGGTTTGTTCCCAGAAGGACACTGTCAAAAGTGGCACTAGCACAAGGTTAGGAAAAGGAAGGATTTGGGCTAGAAGTCAGATGGAAGCTTATTAAGGTAATGTATGAAGAAAGTAGGGAGGTCAGTGTCAAAAGGCAAAATCAACTCTCACAGGGGAGCAACAATTACTTGCGTATGTGTGGTCCATTGAATGTCATTTGTAGATAAGAGCTGCTGTTCTTAGTATCTCATAATACATTTAATATGTCCTGTGACCAGAGCAAACATGCCAGCCAGATTGGGCACATCAATTTCTGATAAGTACTCCATTAGAATATTGTAAAATTCAATTGAACTCACGTTAAAAACATGACATCTACTTAGGTTTAAGATAATATGTTGGTTACAAGTAAGTAAAGGATTGACAGTATGCTAACTTGGCATGATCTCAGCCTTGCTGAGTTACATTATCTCATCTTTTTATTTCATCTTAACACCATAAGCAGAAGCATCAGAAAATATTCTCAATTTCTCTTCGGAAAGCGTATTTCAATGTGCACTTGCAATAAATAATTCAAACGGCAACTGAACATTGGCAAAATGTTTGTGAGTCGAGCAGAGGGTGGCTGCAACCAGTCACCTTCAAAAAGCGACATTTATTTGAAGGGGTCAGCCATCTGTAGTAACAAGAGTAACTGCAGTAGGACAAAGTCAAGTAGTGACTTTGCTGTTTGTGTGTATAGTCTGAGGTTCTGTCAGAAATCAGAGAAAGAGGGCTTTTTGCAATTAATGGTGGCACTGGGGAGGGCCATCACATCCAGCAGGTTACTTGTAAAGAAGGAGCTGGGGGTGTGACTATGACTTTAAGAGGCGCCTTTGAAATGCAGAGGATGTCCTTTCCATGTTGAAAGGCACCTGGATCATTTTACAAAAAGTCAACGACCATAAGTGATCCTCAGCCGACCAACTGGAAGGAAAGCCATCATGTAACACTACAGCACAGAAAGAGTCCATTCACCTCTATCAATGACATAGCTCTGTCAAAGAATGGTATGGCTCCAATCAAGACTATTTGCATTTATCATTGCTTTGCGAGTGTGTGAAATTCACTAAGACTGTTCGTTCTTCCACAGTCAGAAAAGAATGTCAAAGTGAACACTGGTGTCATTCTGATTGAAGAAACCTTAGTGTTGTGTTTACCATGTCCCAAAGAAAAGAATCCAGACGACACCTTAACCGATCCCTCATTGAGGATCACCACTTTATCACACAGTGTTTTAGACAGATAGGAAGAGGAACACTCTCTTTAAAAGCCAATGGAATTCCTGAGCTGTGCATTGAGCAAGAACCTTCAGACAACTTGCCCGCAAGAGGCTGAAGCAATGTGAAAATATTTATCTCGTGAAGGATTGCATTCTGTTCCAAAGGCTGATAAGGGCCCTCTGCCTAGGCCTTTGAATTTTATTTTCCCTTATGGGTTGCTTTATCTGAAAGGAAAGCTGTGTCGATGTGTTAGTTTCTAATAGGAGCTTTAAGGTTGGATGCAAAAGAATTTATATTGTACTAAAATCTATTCAGGAATGAGAGATGCTTGCATTTCGAGATACTTGAAAGATCACACCCTACAGTCTCATTAAACATCAGAAGTTGGTTAATTTATTGACTTAAAATGAGATCTGACTAAAGTCCTGGGTTTATACTAAACTGTGTGAACATTGTTTCTTTTTTAAGCTCCATGAATTGGAAAATAAACTGGAACCTGCTACATTTATTCTGTGGGCAGGCTGGGATTCCTCATATTCAACCAGAAAACTTTTACATTCTAACATTTTGAACCGAGATGAATCTTCATCAGAGTTCGTCAGCTCTGATGAAGAGTTATTTAGTCTCGAAATGTTAGCTTTCTTTCTCTCCCTGGATGCATCCTGCCTCACTGTGATCTCCAGCATTATTTTTGTTTTTAGTATAAATTCCAACATCTGCGCAAATTTGCCCCCAAGCTTTAACATCCCTTAGATGTTAGATCCCAGAGAACGTGTGAAATCTTGGTTAAATTGCTGATTGTATCAGACGGCTTTTGGAATGCAGCAAAGTCTACTTATCCTTTAACATGTTTTCTGTTTACCAGTGATTTGTTTGGCCCTTCGTGTTAGAGTTCAGATATAAAATACAAAATATATTCAGTTCAGAAATGATTGAGGAAGACAATTCATTCCACGCATCAACAGAAAAGCTGCAATTCCCTCAAAATAACATCCTCTAAAATGATTGGTCAAGCATATGTTTTGTAATAGATTGTTGTGCCTTGTATGTCAGGTTGAACCTGTTCTGACCTATTCCACATGCAAGATGAGGGATGACTCAGTTGAATTTAGCTGAAAAACTATACCTTCTGTTCGGGGAAAGGGAGGTATCCAAATCAAAGGTGAGGTCATTTTGCCAACATGTACTCCCTTACACGAAGGGAAATCCTGGAAAATTTCCCCTCGTCTCCACCCACCACTGTCCCGAAAGCAAAGCTGCTGATGCTAGTTCAAGTGAAAGTTTCAAGACAGTACTTGCTATGTTTTAGTTAAATAACGCTGTTAAGCATTTGCAAAGCAAGCTGGATAATCAGCCATGATTCAACTAAGCGGCAGAGCAGGTTCAAAAGTCTGATAATCCCTGATCACTGTGGGCAACTTAGCGTGGCCAATCCACCTGAACTGCACATCTTTGAACTGTGGAAGAAAACCACAGTGCCTGGAGGAAACCCACAGACACAGGGAGAATGCACAAATTCCACACAGAGCCCGAGGGTGGGATCAAACCTGGGTCCCTAGCACTGTAATGCAGTAGTGCTTACCACTGAGCCACCATACCACCCAAATGTTTCCAATAAGGTTGTCAAAAATGTTGTGTAGAAGGGTACAATGTAGAAAAAAGATCTGATTAACAGCTTAAGCCAAGAGATTTTTTGCTTCGGCAAAATGTGACTAATGAGCATTGTTCTCTTCTGTTTTCTGGCCTTTGCAATCTCTGGCAAGTGAAAAAAAACAGTACTGTACACTTGTGTCTGCTGCAGAAGTATTCTATCTGAAGCATCTGTTTTATGGACCTCTCAAGAGTAATTTCATTGCTGGTTGAAAAAAATTGAGAGGCACATAGAAACTCTAAATAAAAAATCTATGCATGCTAACAATCCCATTGAAAAGATGCATTAATTCCCCATGTCCACATCCGTGAGCTACAAGACCAGAGTTAGTTCTAGTGAGTAATTCTTCTTTGTCCTAATGTGCAGCCTCTTCCTAGTCACCTGCTTTTTTTATATAGTATCATGTGCTGTCTTCTCCTGCAGGAGTAATGCATTGTGTTAATTAGATGCTCAGGTCTCCCATCCTGCAGTCACAATCTGTCACAATTTATGGATGGAAATAAAGTAGATGGGGAGAAAAAAAGACTGTGGATGGAGGCTTTTGGTGTGCTAGCATGTATTCCAGTGTGTGTGGCATTTCATACACACCATATAAAGACCACATCTTGTTTATTTTTCTTTACTTTGTATTGTGACGCAAAATGGGAAACGAGGGGTCACTGGACGTGACATGCTAACTCTGCTCTCTCTCCACAGATGTTGTCATAACTGCTGAACTTCTCCCAGTAAGACCTGTTTTGTTTCAGATCTCAGTAATTCTTTACTGAGAACATGATGATACTACCATAAACCACGGAAACTGAGCAAGTGTGTATGCATGTGCGTGTGTGGTTGCTCCTTAGTAACTGGTGAAGTGCTCTCTCTCATGAGAGGGAGACAACTGGTGGTGGTTTAAGCTGAAAACTTAGGCCAGGGGAGAAGTTGAGAAGGAGAGTCCTTCAGGGTTACCTCACCCAATGTGCGAATTGAACCCATGCTGTTGGCATCACAACAATGAAACCCAATCAGCAATGTACAGCCTGTATGTGAACAGGATAGCAGCAGAAAGCATTCAGACTCTTCCAAAGATAGCATTTGTCTCTCTTTTCAGAAAAATACAGAATTGGAAGGGAACCTGTTATTCTCACTTGCCACTTGCCTTTCACCAGCAACTGAGAGATTGCACAATTAATGGCCAATACTTTGTGTCTGCACTAAAAACCAAGGGAAATTAGAAAGAAGAAAATTGAAGATCAGTAGGACTCAGAAACAAAATGACACCTTATTGAATCAATATATTTTACTCCACTCAAAAAAATCTACATCTTTTTCACAGAATTCCTATCGTGTGGAAGGAGGCCATTTGACTCATTGAGTCTGCACTGACCATCTAAAGAGAGTCCCACACAGACCCAACCATCAAACCCCCCCAACAACCTTACATTTCCCATAGCTAGCCCAGCTAATCTGCACTTCATTGGGTTGTGGGATGAATCCGGAGCACTCAGAAGAAACCCATGCTGACACAGGGAGAACATGCAAAATCCACGCAGACAGTCACCCGAGGCTGGAATCAAACCTGGATCCCTGACACTGTGAGGGAACAGTGTTAAGCACTAAGCCACTGTGCCATCCCTCAAACTCTACAATTGCCCCTCAAACTGCCATGCCCCCCCCTTTTCATCATCTGCATTTGTGGAGAAGGTTTAGGACGGGGCAGAATTTAAATTGATAATTCAGATTTTGTTTGTCTATGATTAAAACTGATTTATTTGTAATTAATTGTAACTTCTTTTTAAGTTCAAATACCTGGTCAGTGGTTTCTGTTAACTTGAGCCCAACAGGTAAGGAAATTTGAGGACTCTGAATAATGTCATGAAATCTTTAACTTGTCTGACAATCCCATGAGAGGTGTGGCTTGAGTATCAGTGCATCTCGGGAGGTGATGTCCTAGTGGTATTACCACTAGACTATTACACCAGAGATCCTGGTAATATTCTGGGGACCTGGATTCAAATCCTGATGATGGAATTTGAATTCAGTAAATATTTGGAATTAGGAGTCTTATGATGACCATGAATCCATTGTCAATTGTCAGGAAAACCTCATCTGGTTCATTAATGTCATTTAGGCAAGGAAATTGCTATCCTTACATGGCCTGGCCGACATGCAACACCAGACCCACAGCAATGTGGTTGAATCTTAATGCAGTTAGGAACGGGTAATGAATGTTGGCTTGGCCAGTGACACCCATATCCCATGAATATATTTTTTAAAATCACCACATCAGCAGAATGCTTAGGAAGTATTTAGAAGGTGCTTTTGCAATGCCAAAGCTATGGGCCAAGTGTTAGAAAATGGGACTAGAATAGTCAGGTGGCTGTTTTTGACTCACGATGAGCCAAAGGGTCTTTTTCTGTGATGTGAACCTCTCTGACTTTATGACTTTACAAAGTAGGTCATGACAATGATGTGTCAGAGGTAACATGTGAAGTAGTAAATAACATGACCTGAATATTGGGCTGGGAAGAAGCCAAAGAAAAAAAACGCAAAACGTAACACAAAATGAAACCTTTTTTTATACAATGAACTGCTTCAGCTTTGGAATGACCTAAGAGGGTGGTGAAAATAGATTCAATACTAACATTCAAACGAGTTTTGGGTAAGAAACTCTCCAAACAAAAACTCTTGAATGTAGAGAAGTTGAACAATGCTGAAAACAGGGATATGTTGGCAAATGATTTGCACCCATCAGGACAAACACAAGAATTTCAAATTCCCAACAATCACAGCAATTTATGCGCCAGGAGAAAAATATGCTGATTGGTTAGTGAGTCTCTAATTGGCCAAGACATTGGCGTGGAGAAAGTGACATGAAAAATATTGTGTCTGCAGGATATGTAGACTTCAGCATCTAATTAATCCAATTGGATTATCTATACAGGAGAAGCAATGAAATTGGGTAAATACTTGGAGAAAATTGCAGGGGTATTGGGAAAGAGATGAGCTTTTTGATTAATTTGCTTGTTTTTCAAATGAACCAGCTCAAATTTAATATTATGTTTGGCCTCCCTATGTTCTGTTCAATCATGTCATTCTGCTTGTCAAACTGCAAGTCTATAAAGCATTAGCCTGTGCCCACTCTGCTCTGTGCATGCAAGACCTGGACTGTGTCATGCCAAAAATTTCAAGCACTTCACTTGAGCTGCCTTCAGGAGATTGTGAAGACCAAAAGGCAGGTGAAGGTAGTAGGCACTAAGGTGTTCAACCGAACAGGTATGGCCATGCATACCATATTGAGACAGTCATGACTGAGTTTGTCTGTTCATGCAGCCGGAATGCCAGATGCTCAGTTACCAAATGATTCTTCAAAAAGAGCTAGAGTCTGGGGTGTGCTCTGATGATAATCAAAGAAAGCACTGTGACTATGTTGTAAAGTCTTCATTTAGCAATTTAGATATCAATTTCAAGCTCCAAGGGACCTCTCCCAGCAACACTGGCCCAGTCAATTAAAATATGGCCGTGGCCTCCTTTAAAAGCAACCACATCACAGAGGCAGTTTGAGGTAAATCCAGAGCCTGTTCAAAACGGAACTGTCTGTGGTATCATTTCTCAATAACAGCAGCACCTTCTCAGTGCAGATCAGTTTTAGCAGGTAACTACATACCCAACAACCAAACATGCTCGATAATGAATATGGTCATCTTCACCTCAAAAAGAGAACAAAATGATTTTAATGATTTGCTTGTCAGTACAGTTTCCTATTGGTTGAGAGTTGGCTAGCTCAGTTGGAATCCTGTCAGAACTCCATGACTATCCACAGTAACGATTCAATGCTTGTCCATTTCATCCACCCAAAGTTGTTCTTGTTACCAAAGGCTTCTAACTCCTTTAAACAGGTGCAACTTTTAAAGGTCAATCATTCCCAACTTTTTGGTCAACTTTCAATTATTCTTTTGCGCCTATGTCCAAGCTTCTAAAGTATTTACAATTCCCAAACCAATTGATCCTGCGTAGATCCCAATTTCTGGTCATTTAAAAAATACTTTGATTTATCATTCTTGAATGCAGAGCAGATGGGTTCATATTTGCCCACACAATTTGTGATAAGTGTGCCCACTGACTTAATCTGCCAATGTCTCTTTAAACTTGCTGCATTCGGCTGCATTATTTGTTAACAATGCCATCTCAAAACCTGAATACACAATTCTTCGGTCACTAACAAACATGGTGAGATGCTGGGACCACAGAATAAACCCTGGTGTGTTTTTCACATCCATCAATTCAAGTACACTCGTCCAAATCCTCACTTTCCATTTCCCACCTCCTTACCAACTTCAAATATCCAACATCAAAAGACTACCAATCTCAATTTCCACACAATCTCATTTTATTAGTGATTGATTTGTAATTGCTTGTGGGGATCATGATCAAGTACCATTGTGAAGTCTATACGGATAACATCTGTAGACACTCCTGTATTTGTGGCTTCCTTTGGAAAATTCAATTGGTCAGAATTGAGAGATCTATTCTGACTTTCTCTGTTCAGTTAATGATTATGCAAATGCTCAGTCACTTCATACCAAATGGCGTATTTTAATTCAGAACGGTCAAATGATTGTACTAACTGCTCCTAAAATGGTGTTCCATTGAAGACTTGAAGACACATGGCAAATATATTGTGTAAATCCAAATGTTGCTTGAGAGCCATCTGCACATGCAATACTTCCAAGAGCTGAAAGGCAAACCCACCCACAAGACTGACTAATGCTTTCCAGACTGGTTTCAAACATGCTGTGGTAACTGTTTAAATTAATTAATCCAGATCAACAATGAATAAGGGATATAATGGATTAATTAAAGAACAGAGAAAAAAGTAATTGCTCCCTAGTTACCAACTTGTTGTATTGACTTCAGCTGGCACAGTGCCTTCGCTCTCTCTCTCTCTCTCTCTTTTTTATTTCTGCATGTGGGCTTCTGCTAATGGTTTGCTTTTGGCATTTTATACTTTGTACCATTAAACTTAAAGCTCAATTTCCTTCTCAGTCCATCAAATATGCACTTACACCGAGAGAACCAGTGGGCAACTTTTTCACACAGAGGGTGGTATGTGTATGGAATGAGCTGTCAGAGGATGTGGTGGAGGCTGGTACAATTGCAACATTTAAGAGGCATTTGGATGGGTATATGAATAGGAAGGGTTTGGAGGGATATGGCCCGGGTGTTGGCAGGTGGGACTAGATTGGGTTGGGATATCTGGTCGGCATGGACGGGTTGGACCGGAGTGTCTGTTTCCATGCTGTACATCTCTATGACTCTATGACTCTGCTCATAACACGTGATCTCACATTGATTCTGGTCTCCTCCATTTTCCCGTTCAAAGTCACTTCTTATGACCTAAGCTGGCCCAAATCTGCATGACCCTTTGTAGTTACTTAACTCTGCTATCTGCCTGTAATGCTTGCAAGACAAAGCTTTTTACTGAGCCTCGGTACACGTGACAATAAATAACTTCAATTCAATTCAGTTCTCTCGCTATTGCCATAACTTCATTGGATTGCCTGCATAAATGGGATTTCCTCCTATATCAGAGTCCCCTTTGTCAAAACTTGAGCACAGAGGGGCTGTACAGAAGGACATCAACCCTGAATTTTCTCGATTCAGTCACTGGTATACTTGCTATATATTCCCATCGTCTTCACCCTGCTTAGGTCTGGCTACAAGTGCCTTTGGGTTTTTGTGCTAGAGACTCACGGTCAATGTAAGATCAAATCTTAGCTGAAAAATGTGTTGCTGGAAAAGCGCAGCAGGTCAGGCAGCATCCAAGGAGCAGGAAAAACGACATTTTGGGCCCTTCTTCAGGACTGAGGAAGGTGTGCCAAGCAGGCTAAGATAAAAGGTAGGGAGGAGGGACTTGGGGGAGGGGCATTGGGAATGCGATAGGTGGAAGGAGGTTAA
>NC_057711.1:5254474-5299261 GCF_004010195.1 Chiloscyllium plagiosum | reverse complement strand
TCGGCGGGAAAGGAAGAAGTGGAGGGCTTTGAGGCCTTCGTGATGGGGGATGGAGGTGTATAGGGACTGGATGTCCATGGTGAAGATAAGGCGTTGGGGGCTGGGGAAGTGAAAGTCATGGAGGAGGTGGAGGGCATGGATGGTTTCCCGAACGTAGATGGAGAGTTCTTGGACTAAGGGAGAACAGGACCGTGTCGAGGTATGTAGAGATGAGTTCGGTGGGGCAGGAGCAGACTGAGACAATGGGTCGGCCGGGGCAGTCAGGTTTGTGGATTTTGGGCAGGAGGTAGAAACGGGCGGTGCGGGGTTGTGGGATTATGAGGTTGGAGGCGATGGATGGGAGATCCCCTGAGGTGATGAGGTTATGGATGGTCTGGGAGATGATGGTTTGGTGGTGGGAGGTGGGGTCATGGTCAAGGGGGCAGTAGGAGGAGGCATCTTGAAACTGCTAAGAACCAGGGCTTGTCAAAATCGTCGACGATTGGGGCATACCAAAACTGCCAAGGAACAGGGGGCCTACCGAAACTGCTGAGGACTGGAGGCCTACCGAAACCACTGAGGAATAGGGGCCTTTCAAAATCGTCCAGAACAGGGGGGCCTTTTGAAATTTCCGAGCATTGGGAGCCCATTGTAACTGCTCAGGACTGGAGGCCTACCGAAACTGCTGAGAACCACAGCCCCATCAAGACCACAGAGGACCAAGGGCCCATTGAAACCGCCGAGGACCGGGGCCCATCGAAACCGCCGAGGACTAGGGGCCTGTCGAAACAGATCAGGGCATCTGATGTGAAGTGGTTTGTGGTGATCTGTGGTGTTGGGTTTAAGGATGGAGAGCACCAATGCCACTTCAGAAAACATTTGGTGCATGCTTCGCACAACTGTTTTCCATGAAGATCGGAGGGGTTTTTTGTTTGCATGTTTTTGTTTCTGACTTAAAGCAACAAGTGGTCCTTTTTCTTTTTATCCTCGGAACTAGAAAGTCTGAAAGATCTTGACAGAAGATTTCTCTCATGCTGGTTGAAAATAAGATAGCAAAGAAAAGAGGGAGAATGAAATGCAAATAACATGAATAATTACAGAGGGAACAAGCTGAATGGACTGAACTAGTTTTTCTCCTTGTCAAGTGAAATGTTCATTTAGAGCAGAATTCAGCAGGCAATTTCTGTTTGAGGTGTCAGCTTCAAGCATGTGGTGTATTAAAAAGGATCATAGGAAGTCATGAAGCTGATAGGAGAGTGTCTTCAAACCACTTACTTTGGGTTCTCACGAAGAGTCACATGAAGGGTCCTCATAAATCTCCACTTAATGATCTAAAGTGAGACTTTAATTGCCTGTGGCTGTAAGGTACTCCATTCAGCACCATGTCAGAACATTGTAACTGACATATCATTTTAGATGATAATATTTTATCTGTCAGAACCAACAAGGAGAAAAAGTTGGCCTGTGCTAAGCATTTGCACACAACAAAATACCTCCTACAATAATGTTTTTGCTTCTCATCCTGGGGAACTTTTGAATTAAAACTGAAATCACTGAAGATGCTGAAAATCAGAACCAAAAACAGAAATTGCTGGAAAAGCTCAGCACGTCTGTCAGCATCTGTGAAGAGAAATCAGAGTTAACTTTTCGGGTCCAGTGATGTTATACAGAGGGAAGTTCATGTGTGGAATTAACTTCCTGAGGAAGTGGTGGATGTAGATACAATTACAACATTGAAAACACATTTGGATAAGTACATGAATAGGAAAGGTTTGGAAGGATATGGGCATGTGGGACGAATTTAGTTCGGGATTATGATTGGCATGGACTGGTTGGAGTGAAGGGTCTGTTTCTGTGCTGTATAGCGCTATGTCAAAGTATGTTTGGAGTTTAAAGAAAACACAAAGACAGTGATTCAACTGAATTGTCGTGTCCTGCTGATCCTTTTTGTCTTAATTCCCTTTTATATGAGTTCCTTGATTTACAAAGTTAAATCAGAAAAGCTGCAGTTACGATGTTACATGGGTTTTAAAGACTATGAGTCGTCAACATTTTAACTCTAACTTGATCCTAGTACTCATGATTTGCACGAGCCAGTGTTGGACTGGGTGGACAAAATTAAAAATCAAACAACACCAGGCTATATTCCAACAATTTTATTTGGAAGCACTAGCTTTCGGAGCACTGCTCCTTCATCAGGTGATTGTGAAGCAGGATCACAAGACACAGAATTCATGCTAAAAGATGAGAGTGTCATGCAGCTGAAATGATATATCGAACAAACATAGATTAATACAAGGTTTGTAAAGGTTTGTAGCTCAGGTTGAGATTTAGGGTGTAGGTTTGCTCGCTGAGCTGTAGGTTTGATATCCAGACGTTTCATTATCTGGCTAGGTAACATCATTAGTGGTGACATCCAAGTGAAGCGAAGCTGTTGTCTCCTGCTTTCTATTTATATGTTTGTCCTGGATGGGGTTCCTGGGGTTTGTGGTGATGTCATTTCCTGTTCGTTTGTTTATGGCGTTGTGGTTGGAGTGCCAGGCCTCTAGGAATTCTCTGGCATATCTTTGCTTATCCTGTCCCAGAATAGATGTGTTGTCCCAGTCAAAATGGTGTTTTTTTTCCTCCGTGTGTAGGGCTACGAGGGAGAGAGGGTTGTGTCTTTTTGTGGCTAGCTGGTGTTCGTGTATCCTGGTGGCTAACTTTCTTCCTGTTTGTCCTACATGGTGTTTCTGGCAGTCCTTGCATGGAATTTTGTAGATGATGTTGGTTTTGTCCATGGGGAACCAAGGAGGAAGAAACCGACAACAAACTCGCATTCCTGGACATCACAGTCGAAAGAACGGACAACGGAGAACTACAAACCTACGTATATAGAAAACCGACAAACACTGACCAAATACTTAACTACACCAGCAACCATCCCAACACATACAAACGAAGCTGTATCAGAACACTATTCCAACGAAATCCTGATAGCACAAAAACCCACCAACACTCTCAAAGAAAAGGTAACAAACTTAAAAGATTCAGTACAACCCATGGACAAAACCAACGTCGTCTACAAAATTCCATGCAAGGACTGCCACAAACACTACATAGGACAAGCAGGGAGAACATTAGCCACCAGGATACATGAACACCAGCTAGCCACAAAAAGACAAGACGCTCTCTCCCTCGTACCCTACACACGGAGGAAAAAGACCACCATTTCGACTGGGACAACACATCTATCCTGGGACAGGCTAAGCAAAGACATGCCAGAGAATTCCTAGAGGCCTGGCACTCCAACCACAACGCCATAAACAAACACATAGATCTAGATACCATCTATCAACCCCTCAGAAAACGAACAGGAAATGACATCACCACAAACCCCAGGAACCCCATCCAGGACAAACATATAAATAGAAAGCAGGAGACAACAGCTTCGCTTCACTTGGAGGTCACCACTGATGCTGTTACCTAGCCAGGTGATGAAACGTCTAGATATCAAACCTACAGCTCAGCGAGCAAACCTACACCCTAAACATAGATTAAGTCTTCCATCTTTTAGAATGTGTTTGCACATTTTGGTTCTTTATTATGTAAATCCCAGAACTTGTTTTAAGTCACATTCTCAAGATAACTCCAGGTTTTCTAACAACAGGTACCATCTCAGCTCAGACAAAAGTGAGGACTGCTGATGCTGGAGATCAGAGTCAAGATTAGAATGGTGCTGGAAAAGCACAGCAAGTCAGGCAGCATCCGAGGAGCAGGAAAATCGATGTTTCAGATTCCCGATGAAGGGCTTTTGCCCGAAATGTCGATTTTCCTGCTCCTCGGATGCTGTCTGACCTGTAGTCTGACATGACCTAAGGTCCCAGTTGAGGCCATCCCCATGGGTATCGAACTTGGCTATCAGCCTCTGCTCGGCCACTTTGGATCGCTGCTGCTGAAGAGAGTTTGATAACCAGGTTTGGTACCCATGAGGACCCCCTCAACCGAGACCTTGGGTTCATGTCACACTACAGATGACCCCACTGCACCATACACTCTCACACACACAAGCACATACACACACGCACTCTTAAGTACTCACACACTCATGCAGACTCTCATACACAAACTCTATCTTGTACGCACGCACATGCACCCCCACACTCACACCCACATACGCACCCTCTCAGCAGTTTATACCCCATCACACTCACACGCATACTTTACCAAGCTTACACACACGCAAACACACACTCTCTCACATGCACTCACATCCATACGCACACACTCACCTGTCTCTCCTGCACACACACACAGAAGTTTATGGAGTAAATTTGTATCTGCTAAAATATATTTGCATATACATTTTATTTTGTTCAAAAAATGCATAACCTGCAGGCAATCTATGTAATATTTTATGAATCCCACTTTAGAAATAGATTGGGAGATTGGGACAGAGACACTCTAACCTCAAACCTTTCATGCATTGTCTGAGCTGAGATGGCCCCTGTTGTTAGAAAACCTGGAGTTATCTTGAGAATGTGACTTAAAAGAAGTTCTGGGATTTACATATTAAAGAACCGAAATGTGCAAACACATTCTAAAAGATGAAAGACTTAATGGAAGTTTATTCAATGTATCCTTTCAGTTGCATGACACTGTCATCTTTTGCTATAAATTCTGTCTTATGGTTCTGCTTCACAATCACATGATGAAGAAGCAGCATTCTGAAAGCTAGTGCCTCCAAATAAACCTGTTAGACTATAACCTGCTGTTGCGTGATTTTTAACTTGATCTTAGTACTTTGATTTTGGTTGTGTCTGTGCGAAAGTCGATTGGAAATTACAACTTTTGAAAACTAACTTATTATATATCATAGAACCATCAGCACCTGAAAAAGACAATACAGATTAATGTTTCAGGTCAAGATCACCCATCCACGCTCTTTTGGCACTTCAGATTACAAATAGAAAGGAGGTTGACCTGCATTGAGTGCCAGTTTAGCAGCACTTCAAGGTGTAAAATTCACAGTCTAGCTCTGAAATCCTCCTATTGCCTTCCTCAGCTTTGTGTTTGTGCAATCTGCGCTTATGCACTTCTCCAAAAACATATCATCCTCCAATTCTGGGCTCTTGGTATTTTCCTTTACTTATGGCTGTGCCTCCCACTGCTTTGAGCAATCAACTCTGGAACTTTTTCCTGAAACATCTCCATCTCTTTTCCTCTCCATCCTCATTTACAACACTGGTTAAGATTTGTATAACCTGTCCTAATATCTCCCACTTAGATGAGCAGGAGGCTGGAAGAACACAGCAAGCCAGGCAGCATCAGGAGGCGGAGAAGTCAACATTTTGGGTGTAACCCTTCTTTGAATCTGTGGAGCTGCAACATTTATCACCTACCAATCTCGCTACCCTTGTAGTGCATGCTCATGGGGAAAAATATAGCCAAGGGTAACAGTTAGCTGCAGACTGTCCTAGCCAGAAGGCTCCTTTAAAAAGAGGGGAGGGAGAAAGAGTCCAGACATGGGACAATCCTTATTTTGGTCACCTTTCAGCACCGTCCCGAGTGCCACGCAGAGTTTCTGTTGAGGGCTGTCCATTGTGGTGTCCGGAAGGTCACTGTTTGATTTCTGGAAGCTCAAGGGATAATTCTGACAGATTGACAACCTGTAGTCAGGCACCATAGCTGTTTTGCTTCTGTCAGGAAGTCAAAGCTACATACCACTGATGTTTGAAATCTGAAATAAGAACAAAAGACAAAATGGGAAAAACCCAGCAGGTCAGGCAGCATCTATGCTGGGAACCAGTTAATGGGCTGAACGGCTTTTAAACTGAAATGTGGGCATTTCAGACTAGGCCAGCATTAAACAATTAGGAGTAAGTGACAGCACATGAGACACCTGCCAAACCCAGAAGGTGCCACCCAACAACATGTTGGTCGGTCACCAACCTGAAATGTTGACTCTTGTTTCCTTCCCCAGATGTTCCCTACCTTGCTAAGTATTTCTAGGGTTCTCTTGTTCTTATGACAATCCATCCGTGGTTAACACTGCTACCTCACAGCACCAGGGATCCAGGTTTGATTCCAGCCTTAGGTAAATGTCTGTGTTTGCACATTCTCCCCGCGTCTGCGTGGGTTTCCACTGGGTGCTCCAGTTTCCTCCCACAATCCAAAGATGTGCAGATTAGATGGATTGGCTATGGGAAATTGGCCCTGGATATGCAGACGAGGTGGATTGTAGGTTAGATGGCATAGAGTGCAGGTTTTGGGTCTGGGTGGGATGTTCTTCGGAGAGTCAGTGCACATTTGATGGGTGAAATGGCCTCTTTTTGCACTATAGGGATTCTGTAATTCTAGTAGCATAGGTCAATCCAGTCGAAATATAAACCTGTCTTGTTTTTGAAAGACTCTGCTGGTAATGACACGGATTTCTAACACTTTTTGTCCTGACTTTACAAATCCAGTACTTGTGAGATTTATTTCTTTTTCCCTTTGTATCTGCCCTTTCCTTCAAAACTAGAAGTTTTCTCTCAGACACGAAGTCATGAAGACATTTTGATGGTTAATACAGCTGCAGTGAAATGATTGCCTGATTGAACTTCTGGATAATATTTATTTTCCGAATACAATAGCATCTCGATTTGTGATCCTTCTTGTGTCGGGACTTGTAAATTAAAACCCATTTTCCTACCAAGTGCTGGGATTGAGACTGTGCTCATTACTTAAGTGCCCTCTGAGAAATGTGGAGACCAATTATTGAAGTGACCCTGATAGAATTCTTTCCACATCTGGGTAAGAAGATGAATAATGTATCTTGCCACAAGGATATGCACTGTCAGTAATAATAACAAACCTCATGTTAAGTAAATAAAATAGCACAGCCTTTTCCAAAAGTGCTTTCTGCTGATGTCTTAAAGCCAAATCATTCGGTTTTCACAGCAAGTTCGTAGGATCCCTACAGTGTGAAAGCAGGCCATTCATCCAACTGAGTCCACACCAACTCTCTGAAGGGCATCCCACCCTATCTCTGCATTTCCCATGGCTAACCCACCTTACCTGCGTATCCCTGGACACTACGGGGCAATTTAGCATGGTCAATTCAGCTAACTTGCACATATTTGGACTGGCGGAGAAAGCCCACACAGACACGGGAAGAATGTGCAAACTCCACACAGTGTCCCACGGCTGTATTCAAATCGGGGTGCCTGACACTGTGAGGCAGCAGCGCTAACCACTGAGCCACTGTGCTGCCTTCTTTCTGCATCATACGAGGTCTGGCTAATTTTCAGTCATCCATAATGCCAACGTCAACTTGCTTTTATATAGCATTGTTAACATTGCAACATGCTCCCCCTCCCAAGGCACAACAAAGGGGTGTTACTGAGTGAACTTTTACACTTGAGCCGCAGAAGTAGATTTCAAGACGTGTGGGAGAGGTTTCAGGGAGTGTCTTACAGAAGGAGAAGTGTAACATAGTCACCAGCTTTGCAGCCTAAGACCTTGGCATCTGAAAGCAAGATTAAAAACTGCAAGATTAACACAGAATAGCTCCACCAAATGGCATACCCTTTCTTGATTCTTTCATGGGATGTGGGCAATGCTCACAATGCCAGCAGTTGTAGCTAATGTCTATTTTCCCATGAAACCAAATGATTTACCAGGCAGTTACAAATCCCCCATATTTGGGTGGCACGGTGGCTCAGTGGTTAGCACTGCTGCCTCACAACACCAGGGACTCAAGTTCGATTCTAGTCTCGGGCGACTGTCTGTGTGGAGCTTGCACATTCTCCTTGTGTCTGTCTGGGTGCTCCGGTTTGCTCCCACAGTTAAAAGATGTACATGTTAGGTAGGTTGGCCATGGAAAATGCAGGGATAGAGTGATGTCTGGATGCGATGCTCTTTGGATAGTTGATGTGGACTCAATGGGCTGATTGGCCTGCTCCTACACTGTGGGGGTTCTATGATTCATTGCAGTATGTCTAGAGTCACATGTAGATTGTAGAGCCATTCAGCACGGAAACAGGCCTTTCGGCCCAACACATCCATGCCCATTTGATGAGCGAAATGGCCTCTTTTTGCACTGTAGGGATTCTGTAATTCTAGTAGCATAGGTCAACCCAGTCGAAATATAAACCTGTCTTGTTTCTTGAAAGACTCTGCTGGTAATGACATGGATTTCTAACACTTGTTGTCCCAACTTTACAGACCAGGTTTCTGAAACTAAACTAGTCCCATTTGCCAGCATTTGGCCCATATCCCTCTAAACCTTTCCTATCCAAATGTCTTAAATATTGTCATTGTACCCACCTCTACTGTTTCCTCTGGCAGCTTGTTCCATATACACACCGTCCACTGTGAGAAAAAGTTACACCATCTCAGGTCCTTTTTAAATCTTAAATAAAAACTGAAAAAACTGTGGATGTTGGTAATCAGAAATAAAAATAGAAATTTCTGGTAAAGCTCAGCAATTCCTGAGTAATCTGTGGAGAGAAATCAGAGTTAATGTTTCAGGTCCTTTGACCCTTCCTCAGAATTCTGTTTAAATCTTTTCCCTCTCACCTTAAACCTTTAGTTTTGGACTGCCCCACCCTAGGAAAAAGATTTCGGCTATTCATCTTTTCTGTGCCCCTCATGATTTTATACGCCTGTATAAGGTCACCCACAGCCTCTTGCGCTCCAGGGAGAAAGAATCCCAGACTGTCCTTATAAGTTCAAAGTTTGTGAGAAGCTTTGCAGCTCGGGTGCTTGTTGTTGTGGTTCTGTTCACCGAGCTGGGAATTTGTGTTGCAGACGTTTCGTCCCCTGTCTAGGTGACATCCTCAATGCTTGGGAGCCTCCTGTGAAGCGCTTCTGTGATGATTCCTCCGGTATTTATAGTGGTTTGTCTCTGCCGCTTCCGGTTGTCAGTTCCAGCTGTGCTGCAGTGACCGGTATATTGGGTCCAGGTCGATGTGTTTGTTGATAGAATCTGTGGATAAGTGCCATGCCTCTAGGAATTCCCTGGCTGTTCTCTGTTTGGCTTGTCCTTTAATAGTAGTGTTGTCCCAGTTGAACTCATGTTGCTTGTCATCTGCATGTGTGGCTACTAAGGATAGCTGGTCATGTCGTTTTGTGGCTAGTTGGTGTTCATGGATACAGATCGTTAGCTGTCTTCCTGTTTTTCCTATGTAGTGTTTTGTGTAGTCCTTGCATGGGATTTTGTACACTATGTTGGTTTTGCACATGCTGGGTATCGGGTCCTTTGTCCTGGTGAGTTGTTGCCTGAGAGTGGCTGTTGGTTTGTGTGCTGTTATGAGTCCTGGTGGTCGTAGTAGTCTGGCTGTCAGTTCAGAAATGTTCTTGATGTATGGTAACGTGGCTAGTCCTTTGGGTTGTGGCATGTCCTCATTCCGTTGTCTTTCCCTTAGGTATCTGTAGATGAAATTGCGGAGGTATCTGTTTTTGGCGAATACATTGTAGAGGTGTTCTTCTTCCTCTTTTTGCAGTTCTGGTGTACTGCAGAGTGTTGTGGCCCTTTTGAACAGTGTCTTGATGCAACTTCTTTTGTGTGTGTTGGGGTGGTTGCTTTTGTAGTTCAGGACTTGGTCTGTGTGTGTGTCTTTCCTGTATACCTTTGTGGTGAATTCTCTGTTCGGTGTTCTCTGTACCATCACGTCTAGGAATGGGAGTTGGTTGTCCTTTTCTTCCTCTCTAGTGAATCGGATTCCTGTGAGTGTGGCGTTGATGATCCAGTGTGTGTTTTCTATTTCTGTGTTTTTAATGATTACAAAGGTGTCATCCACATATCTGATCCAGAGTTTGGGTTAAATTTGCGGTAAGACTGTTTGTTCTAATCTTTGCATTACCGCTTCTGCTATGAGTCCAGAGATGGGTGAGCCCATGGGTGTGCCGATGATTTATTCATATATTTGGTTGTTGAATGCGAAGTGTGTTGTGAGGCACAGGTCCAATAGTTTGAGTATGCAGTCTTTGTTGAAAGGTTCCCCGTCTTGTTGTCTGTTCTGTATGTCCAGCAGGTTGGCTATTGTTTCTCTGGCTAGGGTTTTGTCGATAGAGGTGAACAGTGCTGTTACATCGAATGAGACCATAGTTTCTTCCTTGTCTATACGTTTATTTCTGATGATGTCCAAGAATTCCTGTGTTGACTGTATAGAGTGTTTGGATCCGCTGATCAGGTGTTTCAGCTTCTGTTGTAGTTCTTGAGCCAGTTTGTGTGATGGTGTCCCTGGTAGCGATACGATGGGATGTCTGGTTTGTGCACTTTAGGTAGTCCATAGAATCTGGGGGTGTTGTTGCTTTCAGGTTTCATTCTCTGTAGGTCAAACCTGGTTATCTGTCTGTTTTTTTACAGGTTCCTCAGTGTGTTGTTTATCCTCTTGGTGAGCTGTGGGGTGGGGTCAAACTCTCTCTTTTGGTAGGTGTTGTTATCTGCAAGTAGTTGTTGCACTTTCTGGATGTACTCTGCTTTGTCCAGGATGACCGTCATTCTACCTTTGTCTGCTGGTAGTATGATTATGTTCTTATCATTTCTTAGTGTTTTTAGTGCTTCCCTCTCCTTGGTGTTGAGGTTGTGAGTTTGTCTTTTCCTTGTTATCAGGGGTACGATACTTTGTCTCACTGTTTGTTGTGTCTCTTCTGTCTGTCCATTGTTTCTGAGTGTGCATTCTAGTGCTGCTAGGAAGTCTGCTGTCTTGGCGTCCCTGTGGTTATAGTTGAGTCCCTAGGCCAGTATTGTTCCTTCCGTGTCTGTGAGCTGTCTGTGGGAGAGGTTACTAACCCAGGTGTGTGTTGTGGTGTCCTCTCTGTGTGTTAGTATGGCCATTTTTTCTTTTAGTATCGTTGTTTTGCGGTGTGTGGTCCTGTTCTATCCTATGGTGACGGCCTGTTCTATGGTCCGGGTCCATTCCTGATTAGTGGTTTTTGAAATTAACGATTTTTGGTGCGTAATTTCTTGTCTGTATTTGTGTAGTCTGTGTGTGCATCTGTAATCATTACCTGGATCATCCTGAATCTGTTCTGTCTGGCTGTGTCTCTGGCTTGTGGGTTGTTGACTGGTGGTCTGTATCTGACACATAGTGGAAGGATTCGATTCTTTTGGCATTCATGCAGGAACCTGAGTTGTTCGTATGTGGCGCTTAGGCAGTTGGCACAGGATTCCCATTTCCTGGCTTGTCTTAGCATCTCTCACCCGTAGGTGTTCAAAGTTTATGAGAAGATTTGTAGCTTGGGTGCTCGTTGTTGTGGTTCTGTTCGACAAGCTGGGAATTTGTGTTGCAGACGTTTCTTCCCCTGTCTAGGTGACATCCTAAGTGCTTGGGAGCCTCCTGTGAAGCACTTCTGTGATGTTTCCTCTGGCATTTATAGTGGTTTGTCTCTGCCGCTTCTGGTTGGCAGTTCCAGCTGTCCGCTGCAGTGGCCGGTATATTGGGTCCAGGTCGATGTGTTTGTTGATAGAATCTGTGGATGAGTGCCATGCCTCTAGGAATTCCCTGGCTGTTCTCTGTTTGGCTTGTCCTTTAATAGTAGTGTTGTCCCAGTCGAACTTATAAGTCCTTATAAGTCACACCCTCCCAGTCACAATAACACCCTTGTAAATCATTCTTGCACCCTATCCAGTTTAATAACTGTTTTGTGTAGCAGGGTGATCAGAATTTGTACATAATACTCCAGATGTGGAGTGCTAGGCCAACATGGCCACCAAGACTGAGACTATTTTAAGCTCCAGATTTATGGCTTGAATTTAAATTCCACCAACAGCCATGGCAGGATTTGAATTCATGGCTCTCGGGGATAGCCTGTATTACTAGACTACTAGTCCAGTGACATCACCACCGTGCCACCATCTTCCCATGGTGCCCTATTGTACATAACTAAGTGATGCATTTATACATATATCTTAGGCTGGGACGATTCTGTTTGGTGCTTCACTTAATCTAGATTTGATATGCAGGAGCCGGTGTTGGACTGGGGTGGACAAAGTTCAAATCATACAACACCAGATTATAGTCCAACAAGTTTATTTGGAAGTACTAGCTTTTGAAGCACTGCTCCTTCATCAGGTAGCTGTGGAGCAGGACAGTAAGACAAAAGATTTCAGTGTCATGCAACTGAAATGACATATTGGTATATTTGGAAGCTAGTGTTTCCAAATAAACCTGTTATAACCTGATGTTGTGTGATTTTTTTTAACTTAATCTAGATTTTGCCTGAGGAAAAACATTGCGTTCTGAAGAAGCTGTCCAGTCTAATCTCCAGCAGACAATCTCTTCATGTTAAATCCTCTATTTCATATGTCTTACTGCCAGACGTGAGGTTCCCCAATCTATTCCTGTTCCAGGTAGCATATGCCAAACTGTTAAGGTCCCATCAGAAGTCAGACGACACCAGACTATAGTCCAACAGGTTTATTTTAAATCACAAGCTTTCAGAGGGCTGCTCCTTCGTCAGGTGAAGTGACAAAGGGGCAGTGCTCAGAAAGCTTGTGATTTCAAATAAACCTGTTGGATTATAACCTGGTGTCATGTGACTTCTGACCTTGTCCACCCCAGTCCAACACCCAAACCTCCACATCAGGTTAGGATCCTGGGTGAGGAGTTGTGAACTGGCTCCTCTTCTTTATTCACCCCTCCCCTTGGTTGGTTGTATGAAGGTTAGTTTGAAAACAGATCATGACAACTCTGCTTGCTGTGACAGGACATGGTTGCCAAAGGAAACTGACTGTTAATCAGGCCAAATCAGCTACCCATTTCTGAGAGAAATTCATGGTGGAAGGACTATACCACGCAAGTCAAGGTCATTTCTCCCAATACCTGTGTGTAAGCCACAATCAGAAAAAGGGTGGTTGCAGTAAAGCTGAAATGCAGCATTGACAGCAATTCATACATCGCCTGATGAGTCTGACAGATCTGACATTGCCAGGCTTTCAGAATAATTGTCTCCAACTGCACCTTTCAGAGAGAACTTACCTTGGATGACAGGGATGGCAAGACCACAGTTTAAGTCAATGGACAAAAATAATCAGTTGGGGTATAATGTGGAAAAATGTGAACTTCTTCACTTTGGCCAAACGAATAGAAAAGCAACGTGTTATTTAAATGGAGAGAGATTGCTGAACTCTGCGGGGTGGAAGGATTTGGGTGTCCTGGCGCACAAATCACAAAAAGGTAAAACACACAGATTCAGTGAGTGATTAGGATTAGGATTGGAAATAGAATATCTGTGTTTATTGCAAGAAGAATGTAACTTAAAAGTGGGGATGGTCGACAACATTACCACAGTGCATTGATGAGAGTCCTATTAGAGTATTGTGTACAGTTTTGGTCGTTTGTTTTAAGGAAGGATAAAGTTGCTTTAGAAGCAGTTCGCAAAAGATTCACTCGACAGATTCCTTGGTTGAGGGGGTTATCCTATGAAAGTAGGTTGTATAGGTTGGGTCTGTATCTTCTCAAGAGACATAGCATCATCGGGTCAACAGCATAGAAACTGACTTTTTGATCCAACTCATCCATACTGATCAAGTTTCTCATTTGGCTGTCTATGGCCCATATCCCTCTAAAGCTTTCCTCTTCGTAGTTAAAAATCAATTACATCACACTGTGAGCATTTGCTATAAATTCTGTGAATTACAATCTTATTCTTCACAACCACCTGATGAAGGAACAGCGTTCTGAAAACTAGTGCTTCCAAATAAACCTGTTGGACTGGTGTTGTGTGATTTTTATCTGAGCTGATAGACACCAATTGTTAAAGTTCACTTGAGAATATAACTTTTTTTAAAAAGTTTTGCGATTTACATAGGAAAGAACTGAAACCAACATGATCATTCTAACAGATTTAAAAATCACACAACACCAGTCCAACAGGTTTATTTTGAAGCACTAGCTTTCAGAGCGCTGTTCCTTCATCAGGTGGTTGTGGAGTATAAGGTTGTAAGACACAGAATCTATAGCAAAAGTTTGCAGTGTTGATATAACTGAAATTATAGATTGAAAAAGACCTGGATTGTTTGTTAAGTCTCTCATCTGTTAGAATGACCACGTTGGTTTCAGTTCTTTCATATGTATATCGCAAAACGTTTTTTAAAAGTTACATTCTCAAGTGAACTTTAACAACTGGTGTCTGTCAGCCCAGATAATGTATTGAAGGTGTGAGCTCCCCTGTGTGATACTGTCTGTGCCACAATGTTTAGATTGATTCCAATATAAAATAAAATGGATTTGCAGAATCTTACATGGATTCGTGCAGTTTTTGAGCAAAGTAAAATGTAACTCTGCAAATACAAGTTCATCTCACAAACTAATATGTGCATGTGTGCGTGTGGGGGGCGGCGTTGTGAGTGTCTGTGAGAGAGTGGGTGCATGTGTGTGAGTGTGAGTTTAAATGGGTATAAGTCTGTTGTGTGTCAACGTGTGTGTATAGTGCAATAGGGTCACCTGTAGTGTGACATGAACCCAAGGTCCCGGTTGAGGCCCTACCCATGGGTACCGAACTTGGCTATCAGCCTCCGCTCGGCCACTTTTTGGTGCTGCCTGTCCTGAAGTCACCCGAAGGTCCGAGATCAAATGTCCCAGACCGCTGAAGTGTTCCCCAACTGGGAGATCATTATTCGTAGCAAATTGACTATAACCTGGTGATGTGTGATTTTTAAATCTGTTAGAATGACCATGTTGGTTTCAGTTCTTTCATATGTAAATTGCAAGTTTTTTTTTCAAAGCTACATTCTCAAGTGAACTTTAACAATTGGTGTCTGTCATCCCAGATAAAAATCAAACAACACCAGTTTATAGTACAACAGGTTTAATTGGAAGCACTAGCTTTCGAAGTGCTGCTCCTTCATCAGGTGGTTGTGGAGAATAAGATTGTATGACACAGAATTTATAGCAAATGTTTACAATGTGATGTAACTGAAATTATATATTGAAAAAGACCTGGATTGTTTTTAAATCTCCCATCTTTTAGAATGACCATGTTGGTTTCAGTTCTTTCATATGTAAATCACAAAAACATTTTTTAAAAAAAGTTACATTCTCAGGTGAACTTTAGCAATGGGTGTCATGTTGGCCCAGATAATGTATTGAAGGTGTGAGTTTTTATGTGTGAGGCTGTCTGTGCCACAATAGTCAGACTGATTCTAATCTAAAAGATGGATTTACAGACTCTTACATGGGTTCATGCAGTTTTTGAGCAAAGTAAAATGTAATTCTGCAAGTACAAATTCACCCCACAAACCTATATGTGAATGTGTGCATATGGGTGTGCGTGTGTGTTTGTGGGGTTGGGGGGGGGGGGCGGCGGATGTTATGAGTGTCTGTGAGAGAGTGTATGTGAGTCTCAGTTTATCCAGCCTCTCCTTACAACTAGTTTAGAAGAATTCCAGGAATTTACCCAAAGACACTGAAGGAACGGTGATACATTTCCAAGTCAAGATGGTGAGTGGCTTGGACGGAAATTGCAATTGGTGGTGTTTCCGGGCATCTAGATGGAAGTTGTCATGACCTTGGAAGGTGCTGTCTCAGGATTTTTAAGAAATCTTTGCTAATGGTTATTAAATATCTCCGTAAAAATCTGGAACTGCATCTCTATTGTTATTACCTAGTATTCAGTTAACTGATTCTTCCTTCATTCCCTCATAATAACATAATTACCGAAGTTCTTGTTCATAAACAGAAATTAATATGTCAATCGATATATTTTTCCCTCCTTACTCAGGCGTTGAAACAAGTGTTCATGACCCCATCACCTACCCTAGTTGGAAATGACTAATTCAACACAAGTCACAGATCAAATTCAGGCTCCTTATAATTCAGGCTCCTGGCATGGACCTTCATAGAAAAGTCTTCTCAGATCATCTATGAAACTTGTGTAATTTTCAACTGGTGCAACGTTACCAGAGTAGGAGAGAATTACTGCAGATGCTGGAGCCTGTACTGAAAACAACAGATGCTGGAGATCACAGTGAGTCAGGCAGCATCCATGGAGAGAGAGCAAGCTAATGTTTCAAGTCTAGATGACTCTTCAATCAAGGATTTATTTGTCACACCAGTGCACACGATTGAGAAAAGCTGTGCTTTCACACACAAAGAGATGATATTTAGAATCGCCAATCCCTGATAATCATCAGGTTATGATGCAAGGGTGAGGGACATTTGCAGCAATGTCATGTGACTTTTAACTTGATGCCACAAGACGGAAGTTGCTAAATCTTGGCAAGCTAATAGATGCCAGATTGGAGAACAGAGTTTACCTTACTTTAATATTGTCTGCACACCATGACAGTTGCCAGTTTGCATTGAATTGTTTTCACCAGTCCATCAATCTACAGCCAATCCCGTGAAAGAATGCAGTTCATCCTGATTCCTTGAAAAAACTGTGAAAGGTAAACTGAAATTGTAAAGTTACATTGTGAGGAAGTGTCGTCTGACAGCATCAATGCTATCAAATGTAAATTAAGTCATTCTCAAAGAAAAGGAAGGGAAGAGAGGAGACAACGACATGATAAAGTAAAATGCTGAAAAACTAGATTGGGTCAGGTAATGGGAACAGATGTATTTTTGAGATACCAAATGACGTGTCCCTGGAATATACTTGTGTTTGATTCAAGTATCCAATTCAGTGATAATATTCTCCTGTCTCAACCAGCAGTTTGCTGAGTTTATGCTCCATTTCTCAGCCTTGAGATATAAAGCACTGTGAATGGGAATGCAAGTAGTGAAGGTGATACAGAGAGGCTGCAAAGAGTTTTAGACAGGCTAAGTGATGGTGGTATTGCAATATGACTGCACTAGTTAATACCCTGGTGACATGTGTTTAAATCCCATGTGGCCGATAGTAGAATTTGAATTCAATAAAATTCGAAATAAAAGGTTAGCCTAATGGTTACCACGTAAACACAGTTGATGTTGATTGCTGTGAAAAGCCCAGGCGGGTCACCAATCTTCTTTAGTGAAAGGAATCTGTCCACCCTTGTCCGATCTATACGTAACTTCAGACAACTCATAAAGGACCTCACATCCTGTGAACAAACTTGAAAAAAGTGAGTGCATCACAAGGTAGCAGATAAATTATAATATGGGCAAATGTGAGGTTATTTACATTGAAAAGAGTAGAAAAGCAGAATATACCTTGAAATTGTGAAACTTGGAGACATTGATTAAAAACTGGAAGAACTGCAGATGCTGTGAATCAGAAACAAAAACAAAAGCTGCTGGAAAAGCACAGTGGGCCTGGCCACATCTGTGAAGAGCAATCAGAGTTAACCTTTCAGGTCTAGTGACCTTCTCTCAGAACTTTCCTCAGAACTCAGAACTACTCTCTTCAGTAGTTCTGAGGAAGGGTCACCAGATCTGAAACATTAACTCTTACTTCTCTGCACAGATGCTGCCAGATCAACTGAGCTTTTCCAATAACTTCTGTTTGTGTTGGAAATATCGATGCTCGGTCAGACTTGTGTGCATTACTCCAAGTACTTGGACTGTTCAGTATCACCCATCCTTCGTGGAGAAATTTGCAAATAGAAACACCTTTGACCGCAAATCCATGAGGAAACGGTCAGCACGTAGCATCCTCGAGACCCTGTGGGAAAGGAAAGAGTGCATCCTGTCTGGCTGTTCCCTGAGCAGACAGTCAAATTCATTTGGCAGGATGCGTCATTGCCGGAACTTTCCAACAAGCACCAAATCATCGCTTGGCTGCTGGTGAGAAGGGAGTTCCTTCTTGCATGCCCTATCTCTCTGTGCTACCACATGCTGCCTTTCAAGTTGCTGTGGGTATGAAAAGACTAGGAGAAAGTGAGGACTGCAGATGCTGGAAATCAGAGTCGAAGAGTGTGGTGCTGGAAAAGCGCAGCAGGTCAGGCAGCATTCGAGGAGCAGGAGAGTCGATGTTTTGGGCATAAGCCTGAATGAAGGGCTTATGTCTGAAATGTCGGTTCTCCTGCTCCTCGGACCGGCTGTGCTTTCTCAGCACCACACTCTTCAGTATGAAGAGACTGTCACACCTCCTTATGAAATGTGCCTTTGCAAAGGAAGTCTGGTGGAAGATACAGTGGGTTTTTTTGAGGTTAATTCTAAGCAGTTCTGTGACACAGTACTCTGTGCTCTAAGGTCTGTGCCCTGGGACACACACCAAGACAAACATCAGCTGTGCCTGGTGCACCATCAACTTGGTAAAAGATGCTCATTGGTCTGCCCAAAACTTCCAGAACGGGGAGCTGACCCCAAACAAGTGTTACAGACTGGCTCATTCCAAGGTCCAGGACTACGTGCTGAGGGATAGCTACCACCAAGATGCTGTGGGATCTGAGGTCTTTCCGCCAAAGTACAATGGGGATCTATTCAGTTGTCAGACCCTATTATTTGTCTCAGTGTATGTATATAATGTCCTGTATGAGAAAGCAATGCCTTTGGTTTTTGCAATTGTAGAGAACCTCTGAGAAATGTCAAAATTCCAATGTTTAGTTTGTTTTTTTCCTCAGCAAAGACTATAAAGAACTGATTTAGAACCTTTGAATGTACCTATGAGTGTTTTTTTTTCTGACTAAAGTACAATTTTTGAAATAAAAAAGGATCAGTGACCACATGTGAGATAGCACTACCATGCTGCTAAGTGCTTTGGAGGATCCTTAAGTCCACAAAGGTGCTATATAAATTTGTATTCTTTCTTAATGCATTGCAGAAGTTTCAGAAATCTGTAATTCTCTGCTTTTTCTGGGGAATTCATTGGTTTCTTATTGACACTCCAACAAAGGACAAGCAAGTTTTCCCTAGAAATGTCGCAACCCATGATTCTCAGCTACATTTGAAACTAAAATATCACACTTTCCAAGTTCTGTGAATTCATTTTGAAATATTGTCGGAGTAGCAATCATTTTTGAATACATTGAGAATGGAATAGCTTTCCCTTTTTAGTTTCCCTGCAAACATTCAGTTTAAAACCATACTTACTCGTTGTCAACCACAGCTGCGGGATTAGCCACAGATGTAATTAGGCACCTCTGCTGTACCCCAGGGATCTATACTTGCCCTCCCTTCCTATTTTTCACCTCCAAAGTGTCCCTGAGTGACATCCTCTAAGAAACTTTGCATTCACATATACACTGATGTCTTCAAACTCCACTTCACTATCACCTCTCTTCACTTTTCCAGTTTTGCGTTTGCTTATCTGACATCCAGGATTGGATGAGCAAGAACAGTATTCCAGTTGCATATTGGGAAATCTGAAGGTATTGATCTCAGTTCTAACTATGACCCTGCCTCCACAGACCTTGAGCTCATCCAAAGCTCTCGTGCCCATCTCTTAACTCTTTAAGTCTTTAAGTTCTCTCAAATCCATTTCTCCAATCAAGCAATGTTTCCACATTTAAATTCCATTTTTTTCATTAACCAATTAGCCCTCTTTTAAACTCTTTTTAAGCTGTTGAGACTAGGGGGTGTCCATTGAAAATGTAAAATGTACTTATGATAATTTTTTTTCAAGTATTTAGGTTTATTCAGAGATAGGAAAGGGATTATTCATCTACCCAACTGAATGGCCGGGTTAATTTGAGGGAGGGTTAGAAGGTTAGACTGGGTGAGTGGCCTCCTCCTCTACATGGATTCCATCTTATTCCTGAAATTCATCCAAGCCAGAAAGCAGCCTTCAGACTCATGATTGCTATCATCCATGGGCAAGGTCAGCATTGATAAAGGCAAGTTACCAGCTGCGATAAATGTCGCACAATACAATTCAAGGAGAACTCGCTCCAGTGTAAGAACATGAGAAATAGGAGCAGGAGAAGACCACTTAACCCTTTGCTCTGCCAGTCAATAAGTTCCTGTTTGATGCCCACGTTTTCTGATACCCATCAAGAGCAAAAGCCTGCCAATCGCAGTCTTGGAAATGCCTGACAACTGAGTATCCACAGGTCCCTGTAAATGTCTGTAACCATGTGAGAACTACGTGCAGTTCTGGTAGTTTTATTATGCAAAGAGTGCAGAAAAGATTTACTAGAATTCCACATTGCTTGGAAGGTTTGAGTTATAAGGAGTGGCTGGATAGACTGGGACATTTTTATCTTGAAGAATAGGAGACTTAGGGGTGACCTTATAGACATCTATAAAGTCATGAGAGGCATAGATAAGGTGGATAGCCAATTGCTTTTCCCCATTGTAGGGGAGTCTAAAACTAGAGGGCACTGGTTTAAAGTGAGAGGGGAGAGATGCAAAATGAGTCATTTTTCCATATCGAGGGTGGTAAATGTCTGAAACAGGCTGCCAGAGGTAATGGTGGAGGTGAGTAACATTTTGTTATTTAAAAAACATTTGGACAGGTACATGGATGAGATAGGTACGGAGAGATATGAACCAAATGCAAGCAAATGGAACTAGATTAATTCTGAAGACTGGGAAGCAGAAACAAGTTGGGCCAAAGGATCTGTTTCCATGCTGTAAACCTCTATGACTGTCTTCATCTCAGCCCGAAATCACGTGAGAGTAAAGTCAGCAAGATGTGGAGCCTGAGATAACAATCTGTCTTGATTCACCCTGTCAAACTCTTTCACAACCTTGAATATTTCAACCTAGTTGCCCCTCACTCTTCTGAATGGTAGAAAGAAGATGAAGAGGCAATATAAAACAATTGGTAAAATTCTCAAAGGAGTGCAGGGTCAGAGGGACCTCAGCATAAAAGTCATTTGGGTATGCAGGACAGTCTGAAAGAAAACAGTTAATAATAAGACATTGGATCAGAAGTAGGCCCATTGGCCCATCAATTCTGCTCCGCCATTTAATGGATTTTTGGGAATGGTTCTGTGGAACAGGTATTTCCGTCGTGAAGATAGGGCAAAACTAGGACAGTTTCCCTTATGGAAAGAGGGTTGAGAGGAGGCTACACAGAAGCAAATATTGTGAGGAGCCTGGACAGAGTAGATGACGCGAAAGTGTTCCTGCTCATGAAATGATCAAGAATCAGAGGAGCACAGATTTAAGTAAATTGATCAAAGAAAGAAAGGCAACATGAGGAAAAGGATTTTCAGTCAATTAATGTGGAATGTGATGCCTGAGAGTGTGGTGGAGGCAAGTCCAGTTGGCCATTCCAAAGGGAATTGGGCTGATATCTCAGAATCGCAGAATTGTTACTGTGCGGAGGGAGGTTATTAACCCCGTTGTATTCTATCCTCTGCTGCCAATCTCCTGCCTTTTCCCTGCACACCATTTCTATTTTCAAGTAATTACCCAATGCCTCTTGCGTGCCGCTGAAGATTAATACTGTGCAGGTGTACTGGGAGAAGGTGGGAGAATTGCACAAAAGGAGTTGCACTTTGGGAGACACATGATGGGCTGAATGGTCTCCTTTCACACTGTAACGATTCTGTGATGCTCCGCTAGTTTCTGAGTAAATGCCAGATAATGCAGCCCCATCCTGCTCAGTCACCCCTCAGACGATGAAACCTCTTTCTAGAGATGCCTTTCAGCATCGTTTCATATCATTAAATGAACGAGAGGATTTCCCCACTCTGTTATAGCTCACAGAATAATGTGCAAGAGAGCTTTGGCCTGCAAATTTGTCTGAGAAAAAAAAAAATTCTTTCAATATTGACAGGGTGCTGTTGTGGCTCCAGGTCATTGCTTTAGATTAAAGGAGAAATAATGAAAGTGCAGTGGACTTAACAGAAAGTATTAAAAAAAACCTGGCATTTTAAAACCGCAACAGATCCAAAGATAGAAAACTTGCTCCCTACGGGATAAAAGCAAGAATTTAAGCTTATAAATTCTGACTAGGGCAGCAATTAAGTTGGTTGGGGCTATGAGATTAGAGCTGCGATAAGAATAGTCTACTTCACAGATGGCAAGTTGCTGTGAGCTTGCGCCAAAGAAATGTGTACAATACCTTAGAGATGTGCAGTATTGATGCTGTCAGTAGCAATACACAACACCATTTTAAGGCTGTCCTGGTGTATGATGTTGTATACATGGTATTTTAACATCTTAACACTCCAAACAGGACTGAAACCTGCCCACTATTTACATGGCCCAGTCAGGAGTGTGATGAGATGTAGGTGTTGCTGACTACATTTATTTCCTATCCCTATTTGGCCAACAGAAGATGGTGGTGAGCTGCCTTCTTGAACCGCTGCAACCACTGGGGTGTAGGAGCACCCAACAGTGCTGTGAGGAAGGTTGTTCCAGGATTTCGACCCAGCGACAATGAAAGAATGGTGATAGAGTTGTAGGATGCCCTATGGCTTGGAGAGGAACATACAGTTAGTCGTGTTCCCATGCATCTGCTGTCCTTGCCCTTCAAGATGGCAGAGGCTGAGTTTACAAAGTTCTGTCAAAGAAGACTAGGAGAGCTCCAGCAATGCATTTTGAGGACTGTACAAACTGCTGTAACTGTGCATCAGTGGTGAAGGCAGCAAATGGTGATGGCGGTGGAGGGAGTGAATGTTTGTGGCTGAGGTAACAATCAAGTGGGCTGCATTGTCCTGAATGGTGTCAAGCTTCAAGAGTGTCATAGAAGCTGCACTCATTGAGGCAAATGAAGAGTATTCCATCACACTTCTTAACTTGCGCTTTGCACGGTGGACGGGCTTTTAATAAACAGTAAGTGAGTTACTCTCCACCGAATTCCCATCCTCTGACTCAGTCTTGTAGCCACAGTATTTATGCAGCTGGTACAGTTCAGCTTCTGATCAATACGACCCTCTAGAGTGTTGATAGTGGGGAATTCAGCAGTGGTAACATCATTGAACATCAAGAGACAATAGTTCGATTCTGTCTTCTTAGAGATAGTCATAGGGGAGGCAATAGCCTAGTAGCATCATCCATAAGATGCACTGCAGAAATTCACCAAAGCTCCTTAGACAGCACCTTCCAAACCCACAACTACTCCCATCTGGAAGGGCAAAGGCAGCAGATACATGAGAACACCACCACCTACAAGTTCCCCTCCAAGTCAGTCACCATCCTGTCCTGGAAATATATCATCGTTTCTCCACTGTCACTGGGTCAAAATTCTGGAAATCCCCCTCTAATAGCATTGTGGGTTTACCTAAAGTATATGGACTGTAGCAGTTCAACAAGACAGCTCACCACCATCTTCTCAAGAGAAACTAAGGATAATAAATGCTGGCCAGCCAGCAATGCCAAATCTCATGATTAGAATAAAACATTTGCTTGTAGTTCAATTAACTAATATTACCTTGGAGGCATTACTTTTTATTTGAGCTTTCATTGCTCATCCTCTCTCAGTATAATTTCCCCTCCTGGCCCTAACCATGTTGCCAGTGGATTAGAGAAACGGCATCCTTTCTTCCGCAACTGAAACTTACTTTTCAATGCAGGGCAGATGTCCTAAAGCCAGACGTCAGAGAGGCAACACAATAGTTTAACTTTTACTTTCACTCTCAGTGACAGAGAGTAGCACCAATCCCCCTCACCATACTGCTCCCCTACTTACCACTACAACTCATTGATGAAGAAAAACCAGAAAGGCTAAAGTTTTTTTTTACCTTGAGCAGAGAAGGCTGAAAGAGGGTCTGACTGAGGTGCTGAAGGTTCTGAGGGGCATTGACTAGGTAGATAGGAGAAATGTTGGAAGGTAGTGTTGTCATTTATCTCAAGACGATTGGAATATAAAAGCAGAGATGTATTTCTGAGACTTTATAAAACTCTAGTTAGGCCCATTTAGAATACTGTGTCCAATTTTGGGCCCCACACCTCAGGAAGGACATACTGGCATTGGAGCGTGTCAGTGGAGATTCACATGAATAATCCCTGGAATGGTAGGCCTAACATACGATGAACGGCTGAGGATCCTGGGATTGTATTCAATAGAGTTTAGAAGGTTATGCTGAGATCTAATAGAATCTTACAAGATAATACAGGCTTGGAAAGGGTAGATGTTGGAAGTTATTTCCATTAGGTGGGGATACTAGGACCCATGGGCACAGCCTTAGAATTAGAGGGCGTTAATTTAGAAATGACATGAGGAGACATTTCTTCAGCCAGAGAGTGGTGGGCCTGTGGAATTCATTGCCACGGAGCGCACTGGAGGCCGGGACATTAAATGTCTTCAAGGCAGAGATCGATAAATTCTTGATCTCGCAATGAATTAAAGGCTACAGGGAGAATGCAGATAAGTGGAGTTGAAATGCCCATCAGCCATGATTTAATGGTAGAGTGGACTTGATAGGCCGACTGGCCTTACTTCCACCCCTATGTCTTATGGTCTAAACCTTTCCCCTTAGTAGAGAGGTGAATAACCAGGGAACAGGGTTTTATGGGGAGGGGCAAGAAGTTCAGAGGAAATGTTTGTTTATCCAGAACTCATTTTCTAATAAACGTAGTTAAGGGCAGTTGAGGAAACAAGATCTGGACAAAATCCAGGCTTAGGCTGACAAGTGGCAAGTAACAATTGTGCCATACAAATGTCAGGCAATGACCTTCTCCAAGAAGAGAAAATCTAACCATCCCCCTTTGACATTCAGTGGTTTTACCTTCTATGACTCCCCCACTACCAATACCCTGGGGGTCACCATTGACCAGAATCTAAAATGGACTTGCCACATAAAAACCATTGCTAAAAGAGAAGGTCAAAGGCTAGGAATACTGCAGCGGGTAACTCACCTCATGACTCCCCAAAGCCCATCCATCATCTACAAGGCCCAAGGCAGGAGTGTGATAGAATACTTCCCACTTTCCTGGATGGGTGCAGCTCCAACAACACTCAAGAAGCTTGTCACCATTCAGGTCAAAGCAGCCCGCTTAATTCAAACCAGATTCACAAGCATCTATTCCCTCTACTATTGACACTCGGTAGCTGCTGTATGTTTTATCAGCAAGATGTACTCAGAAGTTTGTCAAAGATCCTTAGATAGCACCTTCCAAACCCACAACCACTTCCATCTTGAAGGACAAGGGCAGCAGATCATGGGAACACCATCACCTGCAAGTTCCGCTCCAAGCTACTCATCATTCAGATTTAGAAATATATCGTTGTTCCTTCAATATTGCTGGGTCAAGATCCAAGAGTTCCCTCCCTAAAGACTTTGAGGGTTAATGTACAGCAGGTGGACTGCAGTTGTTCAAGAAGATAGCTCACTACCACCTTCTCAAGGGCAACTAGGGACGGTGAATAAATGCTGACCAGCCAACAAAACCAATATCTCACAAGTTTTTAAAACAACATTGGGCACCCAAAGAAGTAAAAATCGAAAAATCTGCAGATCCTGTAAATCAGAAATAAAAACAGAATTTGCTGAAGTCTCAGCAGGTCTGGCAGCACCTGTGGGGAGAAATCAGAGGTAACGTTTCAAGTTCAGTGATCCTCAGAACTGATGGCAGCTCAGAAAAGATTGTTTTTAATACGGAAGATAGGGTTGGGGGAGGGTGTAAGTAGTGAACAATAATTGATGGTAGAACCCAAAGAGAGAGAAGAACAGTTGGACAGACAAAGGAGTGGATAAGAGTCAGCCTGGGAGAATGAATAGCTATTAACAGACAATTAGTAGCTACTGATGATGGCATTAGTAGTCAAGATTACCCTTCGATGTGAAGGGCAGTGTTTGTCACTGGCCACCCGGGTGTTTTCCTATTTTCCTGGTGGTGGAAATTGAATAAAGATTCGTGCACTTTGTGTCTTTCACTGTGTCTCACACCTGCACACACACACCATGGGTGCTGGGGATAAAATAAGCACTACCGCACTTAAGTGGTAGTGTGGGAGTTAAATTTAAAAAAAAAGAAAGAAAAAAAAGAAAAGAAAAAAAATAGGTGTGCTTGCCCTTTGAGGTAAAAAAAATGTAGTCAAGATTAGAGTGGTGCTGGAAGAGCACAGCAGGTCAGGCAGCATCCAAGGAGCAGGAAAATCGACACTTTGGGCAAAAGCCCTTCATCAGGAATGAAGGGCTTTTGCCCGAAACGTCGATTTTCCTGCTCCTCGAATTCTGCCTGACCGGCTGTGCTTTTCCAGCACCACTCTAATCTTGACTCTGATCTCCAGCATCTGCGGTACCCACTTCTGCCAAGGTGAGTATAAGCAGGCTGTGTGATAATAAGGCCTGGTGTGTGTGGGCTAGCATTTCCAGCTGTCCAGCATTTAAGCAGTATTTAGGTGAACACTTAAAATGTCATAACATGCAGGACAACAGGCCAAGTGCTGGAAAGTGGGATTAGAATGAATGAATGAATGATGGGTTAGGATAGGATGGACAGAAAGGTCCCTTCCTGTGCTGTAAAGACGCTATAACTCTATGAGAGCCACTGATTTTTTTGGAAGAGCACTGTGTGTTCTTTCACACCAACCCAAACAGCAGGCTGATGTGGTTTCTCTCTTTATTAGATCACTGTCAACTGATTGCCTTAAGGGGTCGTTTTGGCCTTATGTTTGGAGCTAGAATAGAACATTTAACTGACAGCCTGGTGGCATTTAAACTGGTAAAGCAGCCACGGCAGCAGTGACTGGAGAGTTGCAATTCATTCGGGGCCACAGTAAATGAGTTAATCTAGCAATAATTAGGATGGCCATTAATGAAAATTTGATTCCGTTTTTGTCGAAATGGATCTCATTTTTCAGCAACAATCTAAATGTTAATTGTAATTATATATTAAAAGAAAACAAAAATGATTAAAACTTAAATATTTTTTGCCAACTTTCATTGTGCTGATGGCCAATTAAGATGGGTCAAGTTGCTAAGGGAATACTGCACAGTTGAGTATGTGACTTATATTGTTAAAGCTTGCAGCCTGTCAAAGAGGAAACAAGCCAGTTAGTCTTTGTTTTACGTTGCCAGTGCAATGCTAAGGTCAACCTTGCAAAATTAAGTATAATTAAACATTAAATAATAATATTCTCCACTTAGCAAAATGCATGAAGAACCTTGATTGAAGTTTTTTTTCATCTAAGACATAGATTTAATGCCAACAGTGTGCCTAATTTATGGGTAACCATGGATACTGTCATTCCATAAGTTTTTCTCCACTCCAGAAGCAAAGGGGCATGGGAAAGATGATATTAATTTGATTTTGTGTTGTACATTAGAGAGTCTGCAATAATCCTTGAGTTGGGCATATGAAGTGGAGCCGTGTCCTTAGCCTAAGCAGTTAATGTTGCATTCATATCTAGTTAAGAAAGCAGCCCAAGACTTCAAGGGTAAGGTTAGCATTGTTCAAACATTGTGCAAAAGATATCGAGCATTTAAGTGACAGAAACAAGATAATGGATCAGAGGAAGGCAAAAACTCAATGTTAAATCTAAGCTCATCTGCTCAGGAGTAGTTTGGTTAATTCATCAAACTGACTTGTTAATCAAAGGTAATCGCGTTAGCTGGGAATATGGAATGTGAAGTGCAAAGCAATCAGTAACGTTCTTCTTGAATGGTAGGGAAGTCTCAAGAGGCCAAATGGCCAACCCTTTGCTCCTGATTTGTATGTTCATTTACTCAAATTTCTTTTCAGCACAGGTTTGAGGCCGTCTATAAGCAAATGTCAGTGTAAATAATTGTATATTGTGTTCATACCATGGCAGGATGAAATGAAATCTCAAACCCTTGTTCCATGCTGCAGGATAAACTGTTCTCTAAAGGAAAGAATAAAAAAAGATACAGCACAGCCCAAGGAAATCTCAAAGCACTTTGCAGCCAAGGTGATACTTTTAGAAGTTTGGTCACTCTTTTGAAGTCTGAAATTGCAGCAATTTGTACACAGCAAGGGGAATAAAACAATGAGCAGGTGGATGAATATTGACCTGGACAATAAGGAGAACTCCCTGATCCCATATTCAAATAATGCCATTTCCACCCATATACTCAGCTGGATAATATGTTTCCCTCTGTCTTTTTGCCTGCACACTGTGATAGAAGGGCTTCACGGAAATTTCACCCCAATCCCTCAGAAACGAAAATGAACCCAGATTGCCATTCCTGGTTGACAGGATGCTATGGTAAGCATTACTGAAATCAGAAATGTCTTTTGGAGTTGCTCCTGCATGCTGTTGTGACTTAGCTTGAAATTTATAGAAAGGAGTCATGGAATCCTGGAATGGCATTTGGCCCACTGAATCCATTCTGGTTTTCTGTAGCGCAAACTCGACATTCCCATTCCCCAGCTTTATCTCTGTAACCCTGCAATTTATTTTCCTTAAGTCATCTAATTTCATTTTCAAATCATTGGAATAAATTCTAGGATTTCATTAATCAGTACGTAAAAGGTCTTTCTCACATTGTCCCTTGTATGTCATGCTCACAATCTTAAATCTGTGAGCCCTGGCCCTGTGACCACCAACCAGTGGAATTAGCCTTTCTTTCTCTATGCTATCTATCTTCAAAATGTAGAGGAACAAAGCTATTGTGAGTTAAAAATAGGGTGACAAGAGTCTTCCATGGACCTTATATTCTGAAGTAAACCAGTCTGGTTGAATGGCCTGTGGTTCCATTGTATATATGCTGCAAGTTGGCTTCATTCAATGTAAAATATGGCTAAAGTTTATAAATGTAGCATTCGCTGCATTGTACTTTTCTTGTTAGAAGCATAATTGGGAATCAGGCTTAGAGGTCACTGAGCCCTTGCAAATTTAAGTCCATTTCAGATATCCTGATTTCTAATGAGCACCTTCAATAAGTACAGCTGTCTGTTGGGAGGACTAATTTCAAAAATGTCCCCAACCATCATTGATCCAGCAACAGTGTTCCTGGAACTGATTCAATATTTATTAGCACGGAGCCACATACAGTTCTTCTATTCATTTAGCTCCATAAATAGGACGGTTCAAAAGTGTGGTTGTAACATCAGTTCAAATAAAGAACAGAGATAATCTTTCCCTCTAAATCATATTCATTCCAAGTATCCAATGCTTTCATATTTGATCAGGAATGACAAAGAAGAAATAGTTGTTTACTGTTATGAATTTTCATTGTATTTTATTGTTATTTGAGAAGTTGAGATCTAATGGACAAAATGGATTTTAGTTATTTTGGTTCTGTGAAAACCTGATTTTTTTTAAGGTCAAAAAGTTATTTTAACTGTTGAGTTCACAACAGTATATATAGGAAGTTATGTGATTTTAGCTCAATGATCACCATCTAGGGAGATAATAGAGTGTTTGCTGATTTGGGTTTTCGAACCCATAGAGGGACAGAGAGGGAAGATGAAAGGCCTTCTATCATGTAGATAGAAGAGGTCCTTAATAGCAGAGGTGCTGTTCCAAATATACAGACACAAAATAGGAGCAGGTGTAGATCATTTGGCTCTTGAGTCTGCTCCATCATTCATTAAGATTGTGGATTTTTAAAAAATTTCCACATCCTATTTATCCCTTGCGATTATTTCCATGCTGAATATGAATTAGCCCATCTCTTCCATAAAAATTTCAGTGATGTCACTTTCACTGCCTTCTGAGAAGAAAGAGATGCATTCTAGATGTTAGCCCAACAATACACTGAATAACTGAACCATAGCTTCCTTACTGTTATGTTGAATTCCTCTCATAATAATGTAATCATATTGCATGTTATATCTGGATACGAACTCATTCACCAGAATTTCCGAATCAATCTGCACCTCAGAATTCTGCAGTCCTTCACTATTTAAATCCAACTCTGCTTTATAATTCCTACTGCCAAGTGAACAAGTAATTATTTTCCTACATTATGTTCTATCTGCCAGGTTTTTGACCATTCAATGTAACTATGTGTATATCCATCTTCAACTTTTTTACACCTTTCTCGCAACACACTTTCTACCTATGTTGGTTTTATTTGTGATTTAATTACCATACCTTTGCTCCTCTCTTCGATATTATGGCAGCATGGTGGCTCAGTGGTTAGCACTGCTGCCTCACAGCACCAGAGTTCCCGCCTGTCTATGTGGAGTTTGCACATTCTCCCTGTGGCTGCGTGGGTTTCCTCCGGTTGCTCCGGTTTCCTCCCACAATCCAAAGATGTGCAGGTTAGGTGAATTGGCCATGCTAAGTTGCCCACAGTGTTCGGTGCATTAGTCAGCGGTAAATATATAGGGGAGGGGAATGGGTCTGGGTGTGTTTCTCTTCGGAGGGGCGGTGTGGACTTGTTGGGCCAAAGGACCTGTTTCCACACTGTAGAGAATCTAATCTAATGCATATTTGTTTTTAAAGTTGAGGCCCTAGTTCAAATTCTTGAGGAATTCTACTCATTGCATTCTGCCAGTCAAACAAAGACACATTTTTGCATACACTCTGTTATTAGCAATCTCCAAGTTGTCAGTGTTGGGAGCCAGTCGTGAGTTATTTAGGAGTCAGTGAAGCAGAAAGCTTCAGAAGTAGCAGTCCATAGAGGTGTCAAAGAGGAGACCCACCAGAAGACAATTGAAGATAGGAATTTAAGGAGCCCATGTTAAGAAGGTTGTGATTTGTGTTAGCAATTTGTTTTCAAGGTTGTGGGATGAGGTATTAATGAAAAGAAATTAGCAGTGAATTCAGAAATTTGTTGGAAGGAAACCAATTACAGCTGTACCCACTGAACAATAAGCTTTCACATGGAGGTAGCAGTGGGTGCCATTGAGAGACTGTAAGATTAGCTCAATGGTAAGGGTCTTTTATTTTCCTTTTTTTATCCATTCATGGGCTGAGGGCATCGCTGGCTAGGGAGCATTTATTGCCCTTCCCTAATTGCCCAGAGGGCAGTTAAGAGTCAATCACATTGCTATGAGACTGGAGTCACATGTAGGTAAGGATACCAATCCCTGAAGGACTTTGGTGAACCAGATGGATTTTTTCCAACAACTGACAATGGATCCATGCTCATCATTAGACTGTTAATTCCAGATATTTATTGAATTCATATTCCACCATCCACTGCGGTAGGATTTGAACCCAAGTCCTCAGAACATTACCTGGTCTCTGGTTTAACAGCAATAATTGCCTAGTCGTATTTGTAATGAGATCGTTCCAACAGTTCCTGGACAGTTGTTTTTCCTTTATGTAATTAACTTTAATATTCTTTTATTTTTAAAAAATGGCGACCTCTTCTGGATATGTTCACTGACTGACCTCCATAGTAAACAAACAGCAAATTAAAATGTATGGTTTATCAGACCAGTCTTCACTCCCAAATCTGACTTGTGCAGTATTTCTAACAGCTGGGATCATAACATTACTGGAATTGCTGTGGGTGAAAGAGCTAAATTCAATTCAGTGTTTTTTATTCTCTCATCATCCCTATCTTGTGCTTGTGTGTTTTGTTCAAGAGTCCAGACAAAAATAATGTGATAGCATCCATTGCAGTATTAAGCGATGCATTTTTGTTGATGGTTTAGCAACTACTAATCATATTCAGTGAACAGCAGTGGAGATATTACAGATGCTGCTGCTGACAGAGTTACTAAAATAGGTTTGCACTTCAAAAAAAGGGTTTGAAGTGATGATCCACAATCATTGTCTTGGATGGACCCTGCATGTCGACTGTGGCAGCTGAAAATAAAACATTCTTCAGCAGTCTGGCGATGGAAAATATATGTTTTGGGAAATATATTTGTTTCATTGTTGAGTTTGACCGAACACTTCTTCAGCAGTTAAAGCATTCTGCTGTAAGAAAAGAAAATACTGGAGTTATTTACCTCATTTTTGACATTAATTCGAACAGAGTTGAAGGCAGAAACCAGAAAGGTCAAAGTGGGAGCGGAGCAGTCAGTAGCACAGGTGGAAGCATGTGCTGAATTCACTGAAGTTGCAATGTCATTGTTGATATGCTCACCTCAGAGTCACAAGTTTGTGTTTTCAAATCCCACTCCAAAATTTTGGGCACAAAATCAAGAACATAGTGTCAAAATTGAAAATCTTAGAATGAGAGGCTCATTGTCGACACTGCACTGAGTGTGGCAAATGTGTTTTTTTTTTCAGACTAGAAGGTGGTGGACAGTGTATTTCTCAGGGTCAGGACTGGAACCACTGCTTTATTTTTGTTTGGCTAAACATAAATTACCAAGATCATGGAATACAGAATAAAATTTCTCGATATGGAGGGATGCAAACAGTGAGGATGACACAAATTTAGTTTAACAGAATGGGCAGAGTAGTGACAGTTAGAATTTAACACAGAGAAGTGTGAGGGAATGCATTTTGACAGATGGGATGGGAATATGCACATAACACACAACTCCAAAGATGATGCAGAAACAGAGGGATAAGGCAGTATATATGCATTGATCATTGAACTTGGCAGAACACACTGAGAGAATGCCAAACAAAACATATGGGATTGGGACTGAAATCAAAAAATTCTGGAGGTCACAGTGGGTCAGGCAGAATTCATGGAGAGATAGCAAGCTAACGTTTCAAGTCTAGATGACTCTTCATCGGAGCTGATGTGAAGTCTGGCGAGCTCAGCATTTATGCTATAGTGGGAGGGGGGAACGTGGGGATTCTTGTAGTGCTGGGGGACAAAGGATGTTACTCATTCAGATTAAGTGATCAGAATGGGAGAATGGCAGAACAATGGTGTGTCTAACTGCCAGACAGGAAAGAACAGATGGTTCCACTGGGCTGGGGAAGGGAGAGAGGACATGGTGACAGAGAATGTAACAAGCAATGCTAAAAGAAGGGGGAGGAATGAGTTCACAATCTGAAGGTGTTGGAGCCCAGAATGTTGTAAAGTGCCTAGTCTGAAGATGAGATATTGGTCCTCCAGTTTGTGCTGGAGCAGTTTGCTGAGGATGGACAAGTGGGCATGTGGGCAGGACGCTGCGTTAAAATGACCAGCTATAGGAAGATCAGGGTCAGGCTGCCCACTCCACTCTAACCACCCCTCCCCTCCATCCCCACTATGGATAAATGCTGCCCCTGCTTCACTTGATGTCTCTGATGAAGAGTCATAGAGATGTACAGCACACAATCAGACCCTTCTGTCTAACTTGTCCATGCCAACCAGATATTCTAACTTAATCTTGTCCCATTTGCCAGCATTTGGCCCAGATCCCTCTAAACCTTTGCTATTTATATACCCATGTTGCAATTGTACCAGCCTCTACCACTTCCTCAGGCAGCTCATTCCATTCACACACCACTCTCTGCATAAAAATGTTGTCCCAAAGGTCCCTTTTAAATTTTTCCCCTCTCACCCTAAACCTATGGCCTCTAGTTCTGGACACCGCTACCTCAGGGTAAAGACCTTGTCTATTTACTCTATCCCTGCCCCTCACCATTTTATAAACCCCTCAGCCTCCAATGCTCCAGGGAAAACAGCCCCAGCCTATTCAGCCTCTCCCTGTAGTTCAAGCTCTCCAATCCTGGCAACATCCTTGTAAATCTTTTCTGAGCTCTTTCAAGTTTCACAACATTCTTCCTATAGGAGGGATGCCAGAATTGCACACAATATTCCAAAAGAGGCCTAACCAATATTCTGTACAGCTACAACATGACCTCCCAACTCCTATACTAAAAGCTCTGATCAATAAAGGAAAGCACACCAAACGCTGCCTTCACTATCCTACCTACCTGTGACCCCACTTTCAAGGAGCTATGAACCTGCACTCCAAGGTCTCTTTGTTCAGCAACACTCCCCAGGACCTTACCATTAAGTGTATAAATCCTGCCCTGATTTGCCTTTCCGGAACACAGCACCTCATATTTATCTGAATTAAACTTTATCTGCCATTCCTTGGCCCATTGGCCCATCTGATCAAGATCCTGTGTACTCCGAGGTATCCTTCTTCACTGTCCACTACACTTCCAATTTTGGTATTATCTGCAAACTTACTAACTTTACCTCCTATGTTCACATCCAAATCATTTTATAAATGACAATACTTCTGGTGCACCTAGTCTCGAAACATTAGCTTGCTCTCTCTCCATGGATGCTGCCTGACCCGTTGTGATCTCCAGTATTTTTTTATTTTCAGTAGAGATTCTAACATCTCCATTAATTTGCTCCTACATGGATTGTGAGATTCAAAGTATAATCATCAAGAACACATGCAGGGAAGTTGTGCAGGTATTTTATATAATTCTGGTTAAGAGTTGAGAGCGTGGTGCTGGAAAAATACAGCAGGTCAGGCAGCATCCGTGGAGCAGGAGAATTCATGTTTCGGGTATTAGGAATTCTGGTTAAGAACCTGTTCTGGTCACCACATGTTAGGAAAAGTCTTTGAGAGAGTGCAGAAGAAATTGACCAGAAATAGTTCATGGATTTTAGTTGCATGATTAGTTTGTAAAGATTGTGGATGCTTTCCCTGCAGCAAAGAAGACTGAGGGGAGATATGGTAATGGACGATCGTGTAAGTACATTAAACAAAGTTCCACAGTTTACATCCATACATTTAAATATAATTCCTTGATCTTAAACATCGTGATGACTTTGCAGAACATTGAAACAGCTGTGTTCAGAATGAGGAAGCTGCTACTATTAATGGTAAATGAGGTAAATAGCAGAGATGCCTCTTCAGGAAATCAAATTAGGCAAATGAGGAATAAATAGAAAGAAAGATATGCTGAGGGACTGAGATGAGACGGACTGGGAGGAGGCTCAACTGGGGCTTTAACACTGGCCAGGGCTATTTTCAATTCATTCATGAGATGTTGGTATCACTGGCTGGGCCAGCGTTAATTATCCATCCTTAAATGCCCTTAAGAAGGTAATGGAGAGCTGCCTTTTTGAACAGCTGATGGCCTTGGGATGTATGGACACCCACAGTTGCAGTTACAGAAAGAGTGCTAGAATTTTGACCTAGTGAGAGTGAAGGAAAGGCAACATATCTCCAAGTCAGTAAGGTGCATACACCACCACAAACAAAAAACAGAAGTTACTGGAAAAGATCAGCAGGTCAGGCAGCATCTGTGAAGAGAAATTAAAGTTAACGTTTCAGGTCCGGTGGGTCATAGACCTTAAATATTAACTTTGATTTCTCTTCACAGATGCGACCAGAACTGCTGACCTTTTGATTTTGTTTCTGATTACTGCATCCGCATTTCTTTCAGTTTTTTATTCAGTAAGGTGCACGTCTGAGGAGGAAGTTGCAGATAGCGCCGTTCCAATACATCTACTGCCCTTGACATTTTCGGGCTGAATGGACTGTACTGTGTTGACTATTCAAGTGAATTCCGTCCGATACTGGAGAATACTGCATAGTGGACACGGGTGTGACTTCTGTGATAAACAGGTTCCTACAGTGCTGTTAGTCACTGATCGCTAGTAAAGGTAGATTGGTCCTTTACCATCTCGGACCAGAATTTTTTAATGGGATGTGAGTGTCGCTGGCAAGGTCAGTATTTGTTCCCCATTCCAAATCACCCTAGGTCCTCTTATCTAAGAAAAGATGTAATGACATTGAAGACAGTGCAGAGAGGTTTTACTAGATTGATCCCAAGCAATACAAGGGGAGCTTGAGTAAGTTCAGCCTGTGCTCACTAGAATTTCAAACAGAGGAGAGCTTATTGAAACATGTAAGGTTCTTCGGTTGGCTGACAGAATAGATGCAGAGGGATTCTTTCTCTTTTTGGGAGAGTCTAGGATCAGAGGGTAGAATGTTAGAGTGAAAGGCCTCCCATTTAAGACAGAGATGAGGAGGAATTTCTTCTCTCAGACGGTGGTAAATCTGTGGAATTCTTTACCAAATAGGTGGATTTTGGGGCAGGGTCATTAGGTATCTTCAAATTTTGAGATAGTCAGATTTTTAATCAGTAAGGGAATCAAGGGTCCTGGGAAAAAGGAAAAGGACAGTGGAGTTGAGGATTTTCCGATCAGCCATGATCTCATTGTATGATGGAACAAGCAGTGCAGGCATCTCCTGTAGTGGTTCACCTCAAAAACAAGTATACTGTTTTGAATACTGTTGGGGGAAGGGAACAACTTACCAGGGGTAAGCAATGGGGCACAGGCCTCTGGCATAGAGTCTGTCCCTGTTGCTCAGAGGGGAAGGGGGAAGAGGAGCAGAGCTCTAGTCATTGGGGACTCCAAAGTTAGGGGGACAGATAGGAGGTTTTGTAGGAATGAGAGAGACTCATGATTGGTGCATTGCCTCCCAGGTGCCAGGGTTCACGATGTTTCTCTGATGTTTTTGGGATCTTTGAGGGGGAGGGAGAGCAGGCCCAAGACCAATAACAGAGGTATGAAGGAAGGTGGGGATCTAAGGCAGAAATTCAGGGATCTAGGATGGAAGCTTAGCACTAGAACAAACCGAGTTGTTATCTCTGGTTTGTTGCCTATGCCTTGTGCCAGTGAAGTAAGGAACAAGGAGAGAGCGGAGCTGAACACGTGGCTGCAGGGATGGTGCAGGAGGGAGGCTTTTGGATTCTTGGATAATTGGAGATCCTTCTGGGGAAGGTGGGACCTCCCTACAAACAGAATGGTCTTCATCTGAGTCAGAGGGGTACCAGTATCCTGGGGGTGAAATTTGCTAATGCTCCTTGGGGAGTTTAAACTAATGCAGCATGGGGATAGGAAGCTGAATTGTAGTTCCAGTGTACAGGAGGTTGAGGGTAGTGAGGTCAGGGACAGGTTTACAAGGTTGCGAGCGGGCACCGGCAATCAGGATGTTGCTTTGAAATTTGTGTACTTCAGTGCCAGGAGCATCCAGAATAAGGTGGGTAAACTTACAGCATGAGTTGGTACCTGGGATTTCAATGTTGCGGCCATTTCAGAGACATGGCTAGAGGAGGGACAAGAATGGTTGTTGCAGATTCTGGGATTCAGTAAGAACAGAGATGATGGAGAAAGAGGGGTGGGGGTAGCAATCTTAATCAAGGGTAGTATTACAGTAGCTGAGAGAACATTTGAGGACTCAACCACTAAAGTTAGAAACAGGAAAAGAGAGGACACCCTTTTGGGAGTTTACCATAGGAACAGGATAGTTGTTATGGGGGACTGTAACTTCCCCAATATTGACTGGGAATGCAATAGTTCAAGTAGTTTATATGGGTCAGTTTTTGTTCAATGTGTGCAGGAGGGTTTTCTGACACAGTATGTAGACAGGCCAACAAGGAGAGATGCCATATTCGATTTGTTACTTGGGAATGAATCCAGCCAGGTGTTAGATTTGGAGGTAGGTGAGCACTTTGGCAATAGGGACCCTAATTCAGTTATGTTTCCAATAGCAATGGGCAGGGATAGATATATACCGCAGGGAAAGAGGTACAACTGAGAGAAAGGCAATTACAATGTGATTATGCAAGATTTAGGATGCGTAGGATGTGGAAGAAAACTGCAGAGGATGGACACACTTGAAATGTGGAGCTTATTCAGGGAATAGCTACTGCAGGTCCTTGATAAGTATATATCTATCAGGCAGGGAGGTAGTTGTCAAGAGAGGCAGCCATACTTGGCGAAAGAAGGTGAAGCTCTTGTCAAGAGGAAGAAGAAGGCGTATGTGAGGATAAGATGTGAAGGCTCGGTTAGGGGGTTTGAGAGTTATAAGTTAGCCAGAAAAGATCTAAAGAGAGGGCTGAGAAGAGCCAGGAGGAGACATGAAAAGTTGTTGGTGGATAGGATCAAGGAAACCTCGAAGGCCTTCTGTCAGTACATCAGGAATAAAAGAATGACTCAAGTAAGATTAGGGCCAATCAGAGATCGTAGTGGAAAGTTGTGCATGGAATCTGAGGACATAAGGGAAGCGCTTAATGGTAATTATAGGCCAGTGGTAATTATAGGCCTGTAAGCCTTACTTCAGTTGTGGGTAAGGTGTTGGATAAGGTTGTAAGAGATAGGATTTATGATCATCTGGAAAGGAATAATTTGATTAGAGGTAGTCAACACGGTTTTGTGAAGGGTAGGTCATGCCTCATTAACCTTATTCAGTTCTTCGAAAAAGTGACAAAATAGATGGATGAAGATAAAGCAGTTGTTGTGGTGTATATGGACTTCAGTAAGGCCTTTGATAAGGTTTCACCTGGTGGGCTGTTGCACAAAATACGGAATTTCGGACTTGAAGGTGATTTCGCGGTTTGGATCAGAAATTGGCTAGCTGAAACAAGACAGAGGATGGTGATTGATGGGAAATGTTCATCCTGGAGCTCAGTTACCAGTGGTGCGCCGTAAGGATCTGTTTTGGGGCCATTGCTGCTTGTTATTTTTATAAATGATCTGGATGTGGGTGTAGAAGGATGGGTTAGTAAATTTGTGAATGACACTAATGTAAGCAGAGTTGTGGATCATGCTGAAGGAAGTCGTGGGTTACAGAGGGACATAGATAAGATACAGAGCTGGGCTGAGAAGTGGCAAGTTTAGTGCAGAAACGTGTGAGGTAGTTCACTTCGGAAGAAGTAACAAGAATGCAGAGTACTGGGCTAATGTCCAGGTGCATAAATCCCTGAAAATTGCCACCCAGGTTGATAGGATTGTTAAGAAGGCATATGGTGTGTTGGTGTTTCTTGGTAGGGGGATTGAGTTTCGGAGCCACGAGGTCATGCTTCAGCTATACAAGACACTAGTAAGGCCGCACCTGGAATATTCTGTACAGTTCTAGTCACCGTATTATAGGAAGGATGTGGAAGCTTTGGAAAGGGTTCAGAGGAGATTTACTAGAATGTTGCCTGGTGTGGAAGGAAGGTCTTACTAGAAAAGGCTGGGGGAACTGAGGCTATTTTTGTTGGAGAGAAGATGGTTGAGAGGTGATTTAGTCGAGATGTATAAGATAATCAGAGGGTTAGATAGGGTGGGCAGTGAGAGCCTTTTTTCTCAGATGGTGAAGACTAATGTGAGGGGACATAACCTTAAATTGAGGGGTGATAGATATACGGCAGATATTCGGTGTAGTTTCTTCACTCAGACAGTGTTAGAGGCATGGAATGGCCTGCCTGCAACAGTAGTGGACTCGCCGACATTAAGGGCATTTAAATGTGTATTGGACATACATATGGATAATAATGGAACGGTATAGGTTAGATAGGCATCAGATTATTTTCACAGGTCAGAGCAACATCGAGGGCTGAAGAGCCTGTACTGTGCTGTAACGCTCTATGTTCAATGTTCTGCCTCTGTCCAAAGCTCTGAAATTATATCACTCACTCTGAGCCCTTTTGCCTCTTATATAAGATGATCTTAAAACTATTCTTTAACCATCTTTTCGCTAATTGCCCTAATACCCTCTGGTGTGATGAGCTGTCAAATAGATGGACTGGTCAGATAGGATGAAGGATGGCAATGGAATTTAGTTCTGAAAAATGTGATGTGATAGGTTTTGGGTTGACTAAGCAGCGAAATCGACGTTTCAGGCAAAAGCCCTTCATCAGGAAGGGCTTTTGCCCAAAACGTCGATTTCGCTGCTCCTTGGATGCTGCCTGAGCTGCTGTGCTCTTCTAGCACCACTAATCCAGAATCTGGTTTCCAGCATCTGCAGTCATTGTTTTTACCTCTTTGGGTTGACTAAGGCAAGAGAGTACACATTGAAAAATAGAACCTTAGAGAGCCAAAGGATCAGAACGACTTACATATCCTTAGGCACTTTAAGGCATCAAGACAGGTCAATAAGAAGCCATTTGGGATATTCGACTTTATTAGAGAAGACACTGACTGCAAGATCAAAGAGGTTGTGGTAGAGATGAATACAGTGTTAGTTAGGCCACAGCTGGAGTCCTGTGTGGTCGCCACATTATGGGAATGATGTAATAGCACAAGAGATGGTACACCAAAGACTCGCCAGGATGGTGCCTGGATTGGAGCAATTCAGTTATGAAGAGATACTAGATTTGGCTGAGGTCCTTGAGAATGAGGGGGACAACTGATTGAGATACATAAAGATATATTGGAAAAAAACTGTTCCTCTTAGTAAAGGGGTCAGTAACCATGGGGGAAGAGTTTTAAGCATGGAGCAGGAAGCTTAGGGGATTTAAGAATTTTTATGTTCACTCAGAGGCTAGTGGGTATCTGCAACTCACTGCCTGAAAGGATAGTAGAGGTGGGAACCCTCAACACAATTAAGAACTATTCAGAGGAGCAATTGGAACAGTCCAGGCTACAGGCCCAGTGCTGGAAAATGGGATTAGAGTACAGATCGATACTTGGTGACTGGTGCAGACAAAATGGGTCAAAGGGTGTCTTTCTGTTTGTAAAAGCCCTGTGAATCTGCAACTGTAAATTTTGTTGATGTTTACTGTTGCGAAATAGTCTGGAATCTTTTAACTTGGAATAATCATTACCCATTGTTGGGTATTTTGGGTGGATCAACGTGAGATATTTATGCTGGGGGTAGTATAATGCACTTAGCATTTTGTGCCCCCATTTCTGGATCGGATAATATTTAGCTCGTAAAAGAATAATGTGTGGTTCATTGCAGTGTGCAGTTCTGTCATTGGAACTGCAGAACCAATACATTGCTGAAACACAACTGTTCCACAATGCAATGAGAAGGCAGATAACACTCCTTCCCTCGGGCTAGGCAATAATGCCAAGGTCTCAGCTAGTTCTCCCAGTATAACTGCAGTTTGAGAATAGGAGGGAGATCTTGATAAGATTTGTCAGTGGTATCCTTTCACAGAGCAACCATGGCGGTATTTGCCATTTCAATATATGTATCCCTGCAGTGAAGCTGTTGTGATCATTTATTTAAAATATCTTGGTGATCTTCTGCTGGATAAAACCCAATAGAATTTGACATGAATACATTAACCATATGCACAACTGATGTTCACTGAAATTTGAGCTGACATTCATGTCTGTGGTGATAATTTAAAAATTGAAGTTTGAGTCTTGTTTCAGAGACTTTTGTTCTATCCTTCTGTAATTTTTCCCAATTCTAATCTAATTTGCTGATAGTCTTGTATTTTTGCACACTCTGTCCCTTGCTGTCACCCTCTGTCTTGTTCTTTGTCTTTAGCTATCCAAGAATCTCGCCTTGTAACCAACTCTTGATTAGCCAATATGAAAGTTTAGTTTAAAATCTTGTGTTTTATCCTTGAATGGGAAGGCAGTTCACTGTAATTTGGGATATCATTATTGAGTTCCTTGAAATCTGAATGCTATAATTTCAATATTCTTCACTGAACAAAATAGCCACCTAACCAGGCTTGTTGCATGACAAAGTACATGTTTTAAATTTGGGATTTGGAGCTAAATCATTGCTGTTCCGTCTTTGAGTTTTTGTGATGGGATGTGCAATGTAGTTAGGCTGCCTCGGAACTCTGAAAGATATAGACTGTTATCATCTTGTTTGTTTGTTGAACCGTCTCAGACTCCTCCCTCCCCTTCCTAGACCTTTCCATTTCTATCTCAGGTGACCGAATCGACATGGACATTTACTATAAACCGACCGACTCCCACAGCTACCTAGACTACACCTCCGAACACCCTGCCCCCTGTAAAAACGCCATCCCATATTCCCAATTCCTCTCCTCCCTACCTTTTATCTTAGCCTGCTGGACACACTTGCCTCATTCCTGAAGAAGGGCTTATGCCCGAAACGTCGATTCTCCTGTTCCTTGGATGCTGCCTGACCTGCTGCGCTTTTCCAGCAACACATTTTCAGCTCTGATCTCCAGCATCTGCAGATCTCACTTTCTCCTGTTTGTTGAACTAGTCTTGATGTGTTCTCTTAATTCATTTGACAGCTGTTCCAAAACTTTTTCATTCAAATCTACTGCATCTTCATTTTTTGGAATGAAGAGTTGGAGGATGGTATGGTGGCTCGTAGAGCCAGGGACCCAGGTTCAATTCCAGTCTCGGGCAACTGTCTGTGTGGAGATTGTACATTCTGCCTGTGTCTGCATGGATTTCCTCCCACAGTCCAAGTTGTGTAGGCTAGGTGGAATGGTAATACTAAATTGCCCATAGTATTCAGGGATGTGCAGACTAGATGGATTCACTGTTAGAAATACAGGGGGCTGGATTTGGATTAGGTGCTCTTTGGAGGGTCAGTGTGGACTTGATGGGCCAAATGGCCCGGTTCTACACTGCAGGGATTCTATGATCGAATAACTTTTGAATAAAAAGTCATATCAATGTTTTGCCACACTTAATCAATTCCATCCAACACTGTTGTTTAATTATCACCTGCCTATCTGACATCTGGAGTTGGATGAGAAGACATTTTCTCTAAGTAAACATTAAAGCTATTGGTTTTGGTCCCCACTCAAACTCCATTCCCTCACGACCAACTCCTTCCTTTATGCTGGCAACAGTCTGATATAAACCCAATCTGTTCACACCCATGGTGTTACTTTTGGTCCCAAGAAGAGTTTCATATGCATGCCATCAACCAGATTGTTTGTTTTTCTTTCTGTAACATTTCCCAAATTTGCTCCCACCCTAGTTCATCAGCTGGGGAAACCCTAACTCATTGTGTAGAGTTTGTTACCTCTGATGTCAACTGTGCCAACCCATTCTTGGCCTTTTCCCACAGTCTATCCTCCATTTATATCATCCAAAACTCTGCCAACCCACCTTAGCCGTTCCACTGTCACTCTGTGCTCACTGACCTACATTGGCTCAGAGTCGAGCAATACCTTGATTTAAAATTCTCATCCTGGTCTTCAATGGCTTTCATGGCCTCGATGTGGAGTTAATTGCATGGCCTTGGATTTCTGTGTAATTATGCTGTAGCTGCACAAAATTCTGGTCCGGCCACACTTGGAGTATTGTGTACAGTTCTGGTCACCACGTTATAGGAATGATTGGAGGCACTGGAAAAGGTGTAGAGGAAATTTACCAGGATGTTGCCTGGTACAGAGGGAAAGTCTTATGTTGAAAGGCTGAGGGATTTAGGGCTGTTTTCATTAGAGAAAAGAAGGTTGAGAGGTAACTTAATAGAGATGCAGATGACGACCAGAGGATTAGATAAGGTGGACAGTGAGAGCCTTTTTCCTCGGACATTGATGGCTAGCATGAGGGGCCAGAGCTTTAAATTGAGGGGTGATAGATATTGAACAGATGTCAGAGCTGGGTTCTTTACTCATAGAGTAATTAAGGCGTGGAATGCCCTGTCTGCAACAGTAGTAGACTCGCCAACATTAAGGGCATTTAAATGGTTATTGGATAAATATATGGATGATAATGGAATAGTGTAGGATAGATGGGCTTCCGATTGGTTTCATAGGTCGAGGCAACATTGAGGGCCGAAGGGCCTGTCCTGCACTGTAATGTTCTATGTTCTACTTCTTCTAGCCCCTGATTTTCCAAATAGATTTGCTCTCCTCTAATTCTGGTCTCTTGGCTATCTCCTAGTACTCCACCATTGGTGACTTCGGGTTGGCTCGGTCTTAAGCTTTAGAATTCCTCCATCCACCTCTCTCCATCCATATCTTTCCACCTTAAAGACACTTCTTAAAACCTAACTCTTTGACCAAACTTTTAGTTATCTGACCGAACATTCCATTTATATTCAAAGATCACTTGTCGCTTAATGTTGGACTTTGCTTTATAAGGCTCCCATGAAGCAGTTTGGGATGTTGAATTAGGTCCTGGATACTATTTGAATGCAAGTTTGTGTTGTCGGAGTTGATAAAGTGTGGTGCTGGAAAAAGCACAGGAGGTCAGGCAGCATCTGAGGAGCAAGAGAGTCGACACTTCAGGCACAACCCATCATCAGGACTGAAGAAAGGTTATGCTTGAAATGTCAACTCTTTTGCTCCTCAGATGCTGCCTAACCTGTTGTACTTTAGCCAGCACCACTCTTTATTGACTCTCATTCTCCAGCATCTGCAATCCTCACTATCTCCTCATTTGCACTGTCACTCTTCCATACCTTCAGTGTCATCCCCTCCCTCCCATACCATTCTGTGCTACTCATGGAATCCGCCTCATGGTATCTCTATCCCTATTTATACTGTCCATCCCATACTATCCCACCTTCCATTGCCATTCCTCCCATTAGTCATATTCTGTCCCTTATGAAAGGCAATCCCTCAAGCCAGGGCAATATGATGTGATATCATACCCACCTCACCACCAGTTAACAGCCACACATGTTCCAATACACTCCATGTGTTTCTTTGTGAACCAGGCACCACTCAACAAATAAACATATCAGCTAAATTTCTTCAGGAGTCTTTAAATAGATATACCAAGAAAGTTGGAGGTGGTGAGGACTGCAAATGCTGGAGAAGTCAGTATCAATAAAGTATGGCGCTAGAAAAAGCACAGCAGGTCAGGCAGCATCTGAGGAGCAAGAGAGTCAACATTTCGGACATAACTCTTCACCAGTTCTGCCCGAAATGTTGACTTTCTTGCTGCTCAGATGCTGCCTGACCTGGCTTCCAGAGCTATGCTTTATCAACTCATCCCAAGAAAGTTGACCTAATTGTAAAGCAGGAAACTGACATATTTCCAGTGACTAAAGAAGCAAATGGATGTTGCAGGTTATCGGGAGAATAATGGGAAGTAAACATAAAAATGTTTTTTATAGTTATACAGGGAGCTGGTGAGACCACAACTCAAGGACACCTCTTCCTACCGCCCCCTCAACCATGACCCCAAACCCCATTACCAAACCATCACCTCCCAGATCATACAGAACCTCATCACCTCAGGAGATCTCCCACCCACAGCTCCCAACCTCTTAGTCCGGGAAACCCGCACCCGGTTCTACCTCCTTCCCAAGATCCACAAGCCTGACCACCCTGGCTCACCCATTGTCTCAGCATGCTCCTGCCCCACTGAACTTATCTCGACCTACCGCGACACTGTCCTATCCCCCCTAGTCCAGGAACTCCCCACATACTTTCGAGACACCACCCACGCTCTCCACCTCCTCCAAGACTTCCGTTTCCCCGGCCCCCAACGCCTCATCTTCACCATGGATATTCAATTCCTCTACACCTCCATCCGCCATGGCCAGGGCCTCCAAACCCTCTGTTTCTTCCTCTCCCGACATCCCCAGTAGTACCCTTCCATCGACACTCTCATTCATTTGGCTGAACTGGTCCTCACCCTTTACAATTTCTCCTTTGAATCCTCCCACT